>NW_024571692.1:100000-179843 GCF_018320785.1 Cheilinus undulatus
TATAGACTGATATTTACAGCTGATATAGACTGATATTTACAGCTGATATAGGCTGATATTTACAGCTGATATAGGCTGATATTTACAGCTGATATAGACTGATATTTACAGCTGATATAGACTGATATTTACAGCTGATATAGACTGATATTTACAGCTGATATAGACTGATATTTACAGCTGATATAGACTGATATTTACAGCTGATATAGACTGATATTTACAGCTGATATAGACTGATATTTACAGCTGATATAGACTGATATTTACAGCTGATATAGACTGATATTTACAGCTGATATAGACTGATAGTTACAGCTGATATAGACTGATAGTTACAGCTGATATAGGCTGATATTTACAGCTGATATAGACTGATATTTACAGCTGATATAGACTGATATTTACAGCTGATATAGACTGATATTTACAGCTGATATAGACTGATATTTACAGCTGATATAGGCTGATATTTACAGCTGATATAAACTGATATTTACAGCTGATATAGACTGATATTTACGGCTGATATAGACTGATATTTACAGCTGATATAGACTGATATTTACAGCTGATATAGGCTGATATTTACAGCTGATGTAGAATGATATTTACAGCTGATGTAGACTGATATTTACAGCTGATATAGACTGATATTTACAGCTGATATAGAATGATATTTACAGCTGATATAGAATGATAGTTACAGTTGATATAGGCTGATATTTACAGCTGATATAGACTGATATTTACAGCTGATATAGACTGATATTTACAGCTGATATAGGCTGATATTTACAGCTGATATAGACTGATATTTACAGCTGATGTAGACTGATATTTACAGCTGATGTAGACTGATATTTACAGCTGATGTAGACTGATATTTACAGCTGATGTAGAATGATATTTACAGCTGATATAGACTGATATTTACAGCTGATATAGACTGATATTTACAGCTGATGTAGACTGATATTTACAGCTGATATAGACTGATATTTACAGCTGATATAGACTGATATTTACAGCTGATATAGAATGATATTTACAGCTGATATAGAATGATAGTTACAGTTGATATAGAATGATAGTTACAGTTGATATAGGCTGATATTTACAGCTGATATAGACTGATATTTACAGCTGATATAGACTGATATTTACAGCTGATATAGACTGATATTTACAGCTGATATAGACTGATATTTACAGCTGATATAGACTGATATTTACAGCTGATATAGACTGATATTTACAGCTGATATAGACTGATATTTACAGCTGATATAGACTGATATTTACAGCTGATATAGACTGATATTTACGGCTGATATAGACTGATATTTACAGCTGATATAGACTGATATTTACGGCTGATGTAGACTGATATTTACGGCTGATGTAGACTGATATTTACGGCTGATGTAGACTGATATTTACGGCTGATATAGACTGATATTTACGGCTGATATAGACTGATATTTACGGCTGATATAGACTGATATTTACAGCTGATATAGACTGATATTTACAGCTGATATAGACTGATATTTACAGCTGATATAGACTGATATTTACAGCTAATATAGGCTGATATTTACAGCTGATATAGGCTGATATTTACAGCTGATATAGGCTGATATTTACAGCTGATATAAACTGATATTTACAGCTGATATAGACTGATATTTACAGCTGATATAGACTGATATTTACAGCTGATATAGACTGATATTTACAGCTGATATAGACTGATATTTACAGCTGATATAGGCTGATATTTACAGCTGATATAAACTGATATTTACAGCTGATATAGACTGATATTTACAGCTGATATAGACTGATATTTACAGCTGATATAGACTGATATTTACAGCTGATATAGACTGATATTTACAGCTGATATAGACTGATATTTACAGCTGATATAGACTGATATTTACAGCTGATATAGGCTGATATTTACAGCTGATATAGGCTGATATTTACAGCTGATATAGACTGATATTTACAGCTGATATAGACTGATATTTACAGCTGATATAGTCTGATATTTACAGCTGATATAGACTGATATTTACAGCTGATATAGACTGATATTTACAGCTGATATAGACTGATATTTACAGCTGATATAGACTGATATTTACAGCTGATATAGACTGATATTTACAGCTGATATAGACTGATATTTACAGCTGATATAGACTGATAGTTACAGCTGATATAGGCTGATATTTACAGCTGATATAGACTGATATTTACAGCTGATATAGACTGATATTTACAGCTGATATAGACTGATATTTACAGCTGATATAGACTGATATTTACAGCTGATATAGACTGATATTTACAGCTGATATAGACTGATATTTACAGCTGATATAGGCTGATATTTACAGCTGATATAAACTGATATTTACAGCTGATATAGACTGATATTTACGGCTGATATAGACTGATATTTACAGCTGATATAGACTGATATTTACAGCTGATATAGGCTGATATTTACAGCTGATGTAGAATGATATTTACAGCTGATGTAGACTGATATTTACAGCTGATATAGACTGATATTTACAGCTGATATAGACTGATATTTACAGCTGATATAGAATGATATTTACAGCTGATATAGAATGATAGTTACAGTTGATATAGGCTGATATTTACAGCTGATATAGACTGATATTTACAGCTGATATAGACTGATATTTACAGCTGATATAGACTGATATTTACAGCTGATATAGGCTGATATTTACAGCTGATATAGACTGATATTTACAGCTGATGTAGACTGATATTTACAGCTGATGTAGACTGATATTTACAGCTGATGTAGACTGATATTTACAGCTGATGTAGAATGATATTTACAGCTGATATAGACTGATATTTACAGCTGATATAGACTGATATTTACAGCTGATGTAGACTGATATTTACAGCTGATATAGACTGATATTTACAGCTGATATAGACTGATATTTACAGCTGATATAGAATGATATTTACAGCTGATATAGAATGATAGTTACAGTTGATATAGGCTGATATTTACAGCTGATATAGACTGATATTTACAGCTGATATAGACTGATATTTACAGCTGATATAGACTGATATTTACAGCTGATATAGGCTGATATTTACAGCTGATATAGACTGATATTTACAGCTGATGTAGACTGATATTTACAGCTGATGTAGACTGATATTTACAGCTGATGTAGACTGATATTTACAGCTGATGTAGACTGATATTTACAGCTGATGTAGACTGATATTTACAGCTGATATAGACTGATATTTACAGCTGATATAGGCTGATATTTACAGCTGATATAAACTGATATTTACAGCTGATATAGACTGATATTTACAGCTGATATAGGCTGATATTTACAGCTGATGTAGAATGATATTTACAGCTGATGTAGACTGATATTTACAGCTGATATAGACTGATATTTACAGCTGATATAGACTGATATTTACAGCTGATATAGAATGATATTTACAGCTGATATAGAATGATAGTTACAGTTGATATAGGCTGATATTTACAGCTGATATAGACTGATATTTACAGCTGATATAGACTGATATTTACAGCTGATATAGACTGATATTTACAGCTGATATAGGCTGATATTTACAGCTGATATAGACTGATATTTACAGCTGATGTAGACTGATATTTACAGCTGATGTAGACTGATATTTACAGCTGATGTAGACTGATATTTACAGCTGATGTAGAATGATATTTACAGCTGATATAGACTGATATTTACAGCTGATATAGACTGATATTTACAGCTGATGTAGACTGATATTTACAGCTGATATAGACTGATATTTACAGCTGATATAGACTGATATTTACAGCTGATATAGA
Organism: Cheilinus undulatus; assembly: GCF_018320785.1. Lineage (NCBI taxonomy): Eukaryota > Metazoa > Chordata > Actinopteri > Labriformes > Labridae > Cheilinus > Cheilinus undulatus. The sequence continues at coordinate 103,917 of NW_024571692.1, forward strand.
ATGATATTTACAGCTGATATAGAATGATAGTTACAGTTGATATAGGCTGATATTTACAGCTGATATAGACTGATATTTACAGCTGATATAGACTGATATTTACAGCTGATATAGACTGATATTTACAGCTGATATAGGCTGATATTTACAGCTGATATAGACTGATATTTACAGCTGATGTAGACTGATATTTACAGCTGATGTAGACTGATATTTACAGCTGATGTAGACTGATATTTACAGCTGATGTAGAATGATATTTACAGCTGATATAGACTGATATTTACAGCTGATATAGACTGATATTTACAGCTGATATAGACTGATATTTACAGCTGATATAGACTGATATTTACAGCTGATATAGGCTGATATTTACAGCTGATATAGACTGATATTTACAGCTGATATAGACTGATATTTACAGCTGATATAGACTGATATTTACAGCTGATATAGACTGATATTTACAGCTGATGTATACTGATATTTACAGCTAATATAGACTGATATTTACAGTTGATACAGACTGATATTTACAGCTGATGTAGACTGATATTTACAGCTGATGTAGGCTGATATTTACAGCTGATATAGACTGATATTTACAGCTGATGTAGGCTGATATTTACAGCTGATGTAGGCTGATATTTACAGCTGATATAGGCTGATATTTACAGCTGATGTAGACTGATATTTACAGCTGATATAGACTGATATTTACAGCTGATGTAGACTGATATTTACAGCTGATATAGGCTGATATTTACAGCTGATGTAGGCTGATATTTACAGCTGATGTAGACTGATATTTACAGCTGATGTAGGCTGATATTTACAGCTGATATAGGCAGATATTTACAGCTGATATAGACTGATATTTACAGCTGATATAGACTGATATTTACAGCTGATATAGACTGATATTTACAGCTGATGTAGACTGATATTTACAGCTGATGTAGACTGATATTTACAGCTGATATAGACTGATGTTTACAACCTATATAATTACAGCTGATGGATAGATAGAATATAGACTGATATTTTCGCCTTATTTTTTAAAATTTCTTTAACTTTTTTGGTTGATATTATCTGCATATACTGTTTTCATGCTCATAAGTTTTTTGTATCCTTTAATGAACAGCTCAAAAGTCTGTGCTTCACAATGAGATGTTGATCAATTTCTATTATTCAGTTTTCATTTGGAGGGATGCTTTTTATGGTGCATTTATGTTAATGTAGTCACATGATAGTTATACCTGGAAATCAAAAATATCTTTTTCATCCAATATTTGTTAATTATTTTCTTTTTATTTATCTAAAATAGTAGGCAAATTCCTGGTTTTCACCCTGTGAGCTGTGTAAATCTACTGTCAATCTTTGTAAAGGTGTTATCCTGTGACAGAGTGATATTGTTTGAGTCCTGTCTCAGGTTTTCCGTGTGTTTTCAGGGATCATCCCACAGTGATAAAGAGACGGTTCACTAGCGTCCTAATTGTCTCCGGTCTGTCTCCTCTGTTTGTGTGGACATGGAGAGAATTCACTGGAATTACTGTGAGTCATAGACACAGAATTTTCAGAATAATACAGAGATTGGGGTATTTAATAATTCTTCTTGTAAATCTGTGACAGACCGGACCATCGTTCTTCGCTCTGATGGGGATCCGATTTGAAGGTCTGATTCCTGCCGTCGTCCTCCCCCTGCTGCTCACCATGGTAACATCATCATCATCACCATCATCATCATCATCGTAATGAACTTAGAATTAGATGGAATGAAAGGTAGAACCGTTCTGCAGTGCTGTGTGGTTCTGTGTTCCAGGTTCTGTTTCTGGGTCCTCTGATGCAGCTCGCTATGGACTGCCCATGGACCTTCATGGATGGGATCCGAGTCGCCTTTGGTCAGAGAACCTTTAATAACTACTCTGTAGTCTGGTTCTACTCGGAAAATCACGTTCTAATTGTTCTAATTGTGTTCATGAAGTGGTCGAGACCAGGGATATTCCTCGGTACATGAAATTAATTTAGGCAGAAGCCCTTAGGAACCAGGATCAGCACCAGCATGAAGACTTAAACCTGCAGGGTGGACTGAAGGCTGGCAGGTCTAGTACTGCACTTATTTACATTAGTACAGGATCCATGAAGAACCATTGATCATCATAAAGACCTTAACCTGCAGGGTGGACTGTGGGCTGGCAGCTCTAGTACTGTACTTATTTACTTTAGTACAGGATCCATGAAGATCCATGATCATCATAAAGACCTTAACCTGCAGGGTGGAATGAGGGCTGGCAGCTCTAATACTGTACTTATTTACTTTAGTACAGGATCCATGAAGAACCATGATCATCATAAAGACCTTAAGCTGCAGGCAGGACTGAGGGCTTGCAGCTCTAGTACTGTACTTATTTACTTTAGTACAGGATCCATGAAGATCCACGATCATCATAAAGACCTTAACCTGCAGGGTGGACTGAGGGCTGGCAGCTCTAGTACTGTACTTATTTACTTTAGTACAGGATCCATGAAGAACCATGATCATCATAAAGACCTTAACCTGCAGGGTGGACTGAGGGCTGGCAGCTCTAGTACTGTACTTATTTACTTTAATACAGGATCCATGAAGAACCACGATCATCATAAAGACCTTAACCTGCAGGGTGGAATGAGGGCTGGCAGCTCTAGTACTGTACTTATTTACTTTAATACAGGATCCATGAAGAACCACGATCATCATAAAGACCTTAACCTGCAGGGTGGAATGAGGGCTGGCAGCTCTAGTACTGTACTTAATTACTTTAATACAGGATCCATGAAGAACCACGATCATCATAAAGACCTTAACCTGCAGGCAGGACTGGAAACAGGCTGTTTGTTTTGTGTATTCTCTGACCTGTGGTTCTGAGTTCCCTGTTGTGTAATCACTGATGTTCTGTGTTCTCCATAGACCTTTTATTCTGAGTTTTTTGTTTTAATCACTGATTTTCTCTCATTATTTTCTGTTTTCTCCATTGGCGCATTGTTCTTGAGTTCTCTTTGTTTCATTCACTGATGTTCCCTCATTTTGTACTGTGTTCTTTGAAGACCCATGGTTCTGATTTCTTGGTTGTTGCAATCACTGACGTTCTCTCATGATGATCTTTGTTCTCCATAGACCCATGGTTCTGGGCATTATGTGTCAGTGACATGCGTTGGTTGAGGAACCAGGTGGTGGCGCCGCTCACAGAGGAGCTGGTGTTCAGAGCCTGTATGCTTCCCATGTTGGTTCCATGTACAGGAACATCCAACGCCATCTTTACCGTTCCGCTGTTCTTTGGAGTTGGTGAGTATTGAAAAACAACTGATTCAAATTCAGGTCATTGCTGTCTCAATAGTTAATTGCTGTGTAAGTGATCATTGCTCTCTCAGTGGGGCATCAACGTCTCAATGATCATTGCTGTCTCAGTGGTCATTGCTGTCTCAGTGGGTCATTGCTGTCTCAGTGGGTCATTGATGTCTCAGTGGATCATTGCTGTCTCAGTGGTCATTGCTTTCTCAGTGGTCATTGCTATCTTAGTGATCATTGCTTTCTCAGTGGTCATTGATGTCCTAGTTGTTTTTTACTGTCTCAGTAGATCATTGCCATCTTAGTGATCATTGCTGTCTCAGTGGTCATTACTGTCTCAGGCGATCAATCATGTCTCAGTAGGTCATTGCTGGCTCAGTAGTCATTGCTGGCTCAGTAGTAAACACAGTCTCAGTAGATCATTCATATCTCAGTAGTCGTTGTCTCAGTAGTCATTGCTGTCTCAATAGTCATTGCTGGCTTAGTAGTCATTGCTGTCTCAGTAGATCATCACTGTCTCAGTAGGTCATTGCTGTCTTAGTGGTCATTAGTGTCTCAGTGGTCATTGCTGTCTCAGTAGATCATTCATATCTTAGTAGGTCATTGTTGTGTCAGTAGTCATTACTGTCTTAGTAGGTCATTCGTGTCTCAGTAGATCATTCATGTCTCAGTAGGTCATTGCTGTCTCAGTGGTCATTGCCATCCCAGTGGGTCATTACTGTCTCAGTGGTCATTGATGTCTCAGTGGTCATTACTGTCTCAGTGATCATTCATGTCTCAGTAGGTCATTGCTGTCTCAGTGGTCATTGCTGTCTCAGTAGATCATTCGTGTCTCAGTAGGTCATTGCTTTCTCAGTAGTCATTGCTCTCTCAGCAGATCAGTATTGTCTTAGTGGGTCATTGCTGTCTCAGTGGTCATTACTGTCTCAGTAGATCATTCATGTCTCAGTAGATCATCACTGTCTCAGTAGGTCATTGCTGTCTCAGTAGTCATTGCTTTCTCAGTGGTCATTGCTGTCTCAGTAGACCATTCATATCTCAGTAAATCATTGTTGTCTCAGTAATCATTACTGTCTCAGTAGGTCATACGTGTCTCAGTGGTCATTGCTGTCTCAGTAGGTATTGCTCTCTCAGTAGATCGATATTGTTTTAGTAGGTCATTGCTGTTTCAGTGGTCATTGCTGTCTCAGTAGATCATTCATGTCTCAGTAGATCATTCGTGTCTCAGTAGATCATTCGTGTCTCAGTAAGTCATTGCTGTCTCAGTGGTCACTGCTGTCTCAGTGGTCGTTGCTGTCTCAGTAGTCATTGCTGTCTCAGTGGTCATTGCTGTCTCAGTAGATCATTCATGTCTCAGTAGTCATAGCTGTCTCCTAGTTGTCTTGGTAGAACGTTTCCATGCTCAGTAGGTCATTGCTGTCTCAGTGGTCATTGCTGTCTCAGTAGATCATTCATGTCTCAGTGGTCATTGCTGTCTCAGTAGTCATTGCTGTCTCCTATCTGTCTTTGTAGATCATTGGCATGCTTAGTAGGTCATTGCTGTCTCAGTAGGTCATTGCTGTCTCAGTGGTCACTGCTGTCTCAGTGGTCATTGCTGTCTCAGTAGTCATTGCTGTCTCAGTGGTCATTGCTGTCTCAGTAGATCATTCATGTCTCAGTAGTCATTGCTGTCTCCTAGCCGTCTTTGTAGAAGGTTTCCATGCTCAGTAGGCCATTGCTGTCTTAGTGGTCATTCCTGTTTTAGTAGTCATTGCTGTCTCAGTAGTCATTGCTGTCTCCTAGCCATCTTGGTAGAGCATTGCCATGCTCAGTAGGTCATTGCTGTCTTAGTGGTCATTGCTGTCTCAGTAGTCATTTGTGTCTCAGTGGTCATTGCTGTCTCAGTAGTCATTGCTGTCTCAGTAGTCATTGCTGTCCTAGCCGTCCTGGTAGAGCATTGCCATGCTCAGTAGGTCATTGCTGTCTTAGTGATCATTGCTGTCTCAGTAGTCATTGCTGTCTCAGTGGTCATTGCTGTCTCAGTAGTGTAGAAAACATAAGTTAGGTCCAAATTCTGTGGCTGGTTCAGATGAGCTTTATGCACTGTGCAGTGGAGAGAAGAAGCTCACAGCATGGCTGGTAAGGTCTCTCTTTGCAGATATGGCTTGAGATGGGGTTTTTAAAGGAGGGTTTGAGAATAACAAAAGGCTGATCAAAAGACTCACAGGATAGAAGGAAGTCACAAGGTAACGTGGTCACATGGGGTGCAGGATGCCATCAGTGTGAAGACTTTCAATAAGCATTCTACATTTGCATTTAAAGATTCACAGGGTCAAACAAAGTCACAAGACAACATTTGTTCACATGGGGTACAAGATGCGATCAGTGGGATTTGCATTCCTATTTAATTTCCTGGGCGACGGTGGCAGGTAGAGTAGGTTAACAATGAGGTGTGAAGAGACAGCAGACAACATATGGGTTCTTATTAAATCACAGCAGAAACAAAGGTTAATTGAATTAAACACAATTTTACTTCCACAGTAGGTCATTGCTGTCTCGGTGGTCATTGCTATCTCAGTAGTCATTGCTGTCTCAGTAGTCATTGCTGTCTCAGTAGTCATTGCTGTCTTCTAGCCGTCTTGGTAGAGCGTTACCATGCTCAGTAGGTCATTGCTGTCTTAGTGGTCATTGCTGTCTCCTAGCTGTCTTGGTAGAGCATTGCCATGCTAAGTAGGTCATTGCTGTCTCAGTAGGTCATTGCTGTCTCAGTAGTCATTGCTGTTTCCTAGCTGTCTTTGTAGATCATTGCCATGCTCAGTAGGTCATTGCTGGCACAACAGTGTGTGTTACAGTGCTGTATGTCATAATGGTCTAACTCTAAAGTTGATTAAACTTCCAAGGTTATAGAGGCTGTTTGTGTTGTTGATTTAGTTTAGATGTTTTAACTGGTAAATAATTGTAATTGTAAAATCTATGTTTCAGCTCACTTCCATCATGTGATAGAGTTGCTCCGCTTCCGACAGGGCACACTTTCGGGGATCTTCCTATCTGCAGGTGAGCCCAGGTGAGAGATAATGATGTATTAATTTACCTTCTTCTCAGCTAATCATGGGGTCTCTTTTTCTGGTTCCAGTGTTCCAGTTCTCCTACACAGCAGTGTTTGGAGCCTATACGGCCTTCATCTTCATCAGGACCGGTGAGTTTCTTCACCTCCAATAGAGCGGTGCAGGAATGAGTCCTAAAACACGGAAGCAAGTTAGCATTTTAGCACTTCAGGTTCCCTCGTCTGAAAGTCTGTGGGGTTTTTTGATTGAGTTTTCGGTTGAAGGCCTGAAATAAGGTCTGTGGTGAACGGTCAGTGTAGTCAGATCTATTTCCTGGTTGAAACCAGACTCAGAAAACGGGAGAAACTGCCGTTATTCCTTTTTTGTTTTTGTTTTTTCTTTTTTGTTTGTTTTGACCAAAAATGGAAAATTAGTAGTTTTTCCGTTTTTTTAATTTTGGTCACAAAAACTGAAAAACAAATAACATTTAAAAAAAAAAAAAAAAAAAAAAAAAAGGGGGGGGGGGGGGCAATTTTTTTTTTTTAAGTTCCATTATTTTGTTTTCTTCATTTGATGAAATACTTGAGAGAAAGAAAATAATGTGACCATTCGGAATGGTAAGCTTTTCCAAAAAAAAAAAAAAAATATATATATATATATATATATATATGAAATAAGAAAAAAAGATTTAAAAAAGGTAGTAGTATAACAGTCCATTAAATTGCCAATACATTAACAATTTACATTTATATCATACATTGTGTAAAGAGCATTTTGGCGGATTATAAGACTGTAAAATTCAATGGATGTCTCTTGTTTTAACATGGTGGCTTTTCTTTTGAAAATCTCACATTTCCCAATGGGTCACATGATTTCCTTTTCCTCAAGTATTTCATTAAATGAAGAAAACAAAGTAAAAATTGGGCCGTTTTTTAAAAAGTTGTTTTTCTGTTTTTGTGACCAAAATGAAAAAACAGAAAAACAACTCGTTTTTCCGTTTTTGGTCAAAAATGGAGATTTGGAGTAGTGTATGTTTTCACATCTTAAAAAGGCGGCTGCTAAAAGACAAGGACTACAGCATCTGTTGGGAAGATTATACGTCATCATCCGGAGCACAGCAGCTGAGCCGTTCACTCGTGTCCGCCGTGATGACGTTAAATTCAGTCAACCGCGTTGTAGTTCAGCATAGCTTGATGTTAGCTTTTTGCTTTCATCAGTTATATTAATGAACCAGATATGATGCTGATATTATCTGTCTATGAAGATTAATGTTTAGGAATCAAACTTGTTCGCTTCATAAACTTTAATCTCATTTTCAGCAATGATTCAAAAACCTGTAAAAACATCCCATAGGCTTGCTGCCGAGGGAACCTATGCAACGCTAGCTTTGGGGTTGTTTTTAAAATTACATCACAATTGCACCACTCTATACACAGCACCCCCTCACTGCCAGCTGATTGGTTAAAGATAACATGACTCCTTATACCTGATTGGATCTTTATTACCTCATGTAATATTATTAGCCAATGTAATATCACGTTAAATTAGAATGTACATCTCAGTATTACACCTCATTTCCTGTTTTAATGGTTCCTTGTGTCCTCTTTATTAACGGTCACCCCCTCTCATTGGTTCCTGGTCCAGGTCACCTGGTCGGTCCGGTTCTGTGTCATTCCTTCTGTAACTTTGTGGGGTTCCCGGCGGTCAGCGCGGCTGTGGACCATCCTCACCGGTTCTCCGTTCTCACCTGTTATCTTCTCGGTGTTCTTCTCTTCCTGTTCCTGCTGTTTCCGTTTACTGACCCCACCTACTACGGCCTCCCTACACCTGTCTGCACCCTCAGCCCCGCCCCCAGCTCCCTCTGCCTCTCCTGATTTGCTGCCTCTACATTCTTCCTCTGTTGGAGGCAGAGCTACAATTAAGGTGTGTAACATGAGGAGTAGGCGGAGCTACAGTTCGGTCACCTGAGATGGAGGCGGAGCTAAACATCAGTGTGTCCTCGGCGCCCTGAAAAGTGGCGAGGTCAGTTTCAATGACGACGTGGGCGTGGTCAGTGAGAAACGTTGACCAAGAGGAGGCCGGGCTTGATGTTGATGATGTCATTGGGACAGTTGTGGTCTCTGACTATCGTCACTTCCTGAAACATTCTGATTGGCTCGTTAAGTTAGCGTGGATTTTATTTCTCAAAGTTGATTTATTTCTTATTTGAAGATGAATCTTGATTTATTCTGCTTGTGGTTTATTTTATAATAGAAAGATTATTTAAGGATTGTTCTTTACTTATTTAAGTTAGGGTTCGTTAGATATCAAAGACAATTATTACAGGATGGAGATTAAGATTCATTTTAATATCATTTTTTATTGTTAAACATTCTGATTGGCCCGTTAGTTATCAAGGATTCTTTTTAAATTTGTTAAAGTGGCTTTAGTTGTGATCTAAGATTCTTTCTTTACTTTTTCTAGTACGGGTTAATTTTATAATAGAATGATCATTTCAAAATTGTTCTCAAAATTTAGTTCAGTGTTTGAAAAGCGTTCTTTTATTTATAATTATTCTGATATTTTTCCTTTTCCAACTTTTGTTCTGAACGTTGTAGTGACATTAATTTTTGTTGAATTATTAGTTGATATTCCAAATAATTTTCAGTTTTTATCAAACTTCAATCAAACCAGTTGAGCAACAACCAATCAGATCTGAAATAATCTGAGTCAAAGGAGAAGGTAGAAAGTCCAGAAACGGAGACTAACGAGGGACACATACGAGGGAGTCTACAGAGGGAGTCTAACGAGGGAGACTTGCGAGGGAGTCTAACGAGGGAGACTAGTGAGGGAGACTAACGAGGGAGTCTAATGAGTGAGACTAGTGAGGGACCCTTACAAGGGAGTCTAACGAGGGAGACTAGTGAGGGAGTCTAACGAGGGAGTCTAATGAGTGAGTCCAACGAGGGAGTCTACTGAGGGAGTCTAACGAAGGAGACTAGTGAGGGGGACTAACGAGGGAGTCTAAAGAGGGAGACTAGTGAGAGAGACTAACAAAGGAGTCTAACGAGGGAGACTAGTGAGGGGGACTAGTGAGGGAGACTAACAAGGGAGACTAACGAGGGAGACTAGTGAGGAAGTCTAACGAGGGAGACTAGTGAGGGAGACTAACGAGGGAGTCTAACGAGGGAGACTAGTGAGGGGGACTAACGAGGGAGTCTAACGAGGGAGTCTAACGAGGGAGTCTAACGAGGGAGTCTAGTGAGGGAGACTAGTGAGGGAGACTAGTGAGGGAGACTAAGTGAGGGAGACTAAGTGAGGGAGACTAACGAGGGAGTCTAATGAGTGAGTCTAACGAGAGAGTCAACTGAGGGAGTCTAACGAGGGTGACTAGTGAGGGGGACAAACGAGAGAGTCTAACGAGGGAGACTAGTGAGGGGGACAAAGAAGAGAGTCTTACGAGGGAGACTAGTGAGGGGGACTAATAAGGGAGTCTAACGAGGGAGACTAGTGAGGGGGACTAACGAGGGAGTCTAACGAGGGAGACTAGTGAGGGAGACTAACGAGGGAGACTAGTGAGTGAGACTAGTGAGGGACCCTTACAAGGGAGTCTAACGAGGGAGACTAGTGAGGGAGTCTAACGAGGGAGTCTAATGAGTGAGTCCAACGAGGGAGTCTACTGAGGGAGTCTAACGAAGGAGACTAGTGAGGGGGACTAACGAGGGAGTCTAAAGAGGGAGACTAGTGAGGGAGACTAACGAGGGAGTCTAACGAGGGAGACTAGTGAGGGAGTCTAACGTGGGAGTCTAACGAGGGAGTCTAGTGAGGGAGACTAGTGAGGGAGAATAGTGAGGGAGACTAAGTGAGGCAGACTAACGAGGGAGTCTAATGAGTGTGTCTAACGAGAGAGTCAACTGAGGGAGTCTAACGAGGGAGACTAGTGAGGGGGACAAACGAGAGAGTCTAACGAGGGAGACTAGTGAGGGAGTCTAACGAGGGAGACAAGTGAGGGAGTCTAACGAGGGAGTCTAACGAGGGAGTCTAGTGAGGGAGACTAGTGAGGGAGAATAGTGAGGGAGACTAAGTGAGGGAGACTAACGAGGGAGTCTAATGAGTGAGTCTAACGAGAGAGTCAACTGAGGGAGTCTAACGAGGGAGACTAGTGAGGGGGACAAACGAGAGAGTCTAACGAGGGAGACTCATGAGGGGGACAAACGAGAGAGTCTTACGAGGGAGACTAGTGAGGGGGACTAACAAGGGAGTCTAACGAGGGAGACTAGTGAGGGGAAAAAATGAGAGAGTCTAACGTGGGAGACTAGTGAGGGGGACAAACGAGAGAGTCTTACGAGGGAGACAAGTGAGGTGGACTAACAAGGGGGACTAGTGAGGGGGACTAACGAGGGAGTCTAACGAGGGAGTCTAACGAGGGAGTCTAACGAGGGAGACTAGTGAGGCAGTCTAAAGAGGGAGAAAAGTGAGGGAGACTTACGAGGGAGTCTAACGAGGGAGACAAGTGAGGGAGTCTAACGAGGGAGACTAGTGAGGGAGACTAACAAGGGAGTCTAACGAGGGAGACTAGTGAGGGAGTCTAAAGAGGGAGACTAGTGAGGGAGACTAACGAGGGAGTCTAACGAGGGAGACTAGTGAGGGAGTCTAAAGAGGGAGAATAGTGAGGGAGACTTACGAGGGAGTCTAACGAGGGAGACTATTGAGGGACACTTACGAGGGAGTCTAACGAGGGAGACTAGTGAGGGAGACTAACGAGGGAGTCTAACGAGGGAGACTAGTGAGGGAGTCTAAAGAGGGAGACTAGTGAGGGAGACTAACGAGGGAGTCTAACGAGGGAGACTAGTGAGGGAGTCTAAAGAGGGAGACTAGTGAGGGAGACTAACGAGAGAGTCTAACGAGGGAGACTAGTGAGGGAGTCTAAAGAGGGAGAATTGTGAGGGAGACTTACGAGGGAGTCTAACGAGGGAGACTATTGAGGGACACTTACGAGGGAGTCTAACGAGGGAGACTAGTGAGGGAGACTAACGAGGGAGTCTTACGAGGGAGACTAGTGAGGGAGTCTAAAGAGGGAGACTAGTGAGGGAGACTAACGAGGGAGTCTAACGAGGGAGACTAGCGAGGGAGTCTAACGACAGAGACTAGCGAGGGAGACTAACGAGGGAGTCTTACGACGGAGACTAGTGAGGGAGACTAACGAGGGAGTCTAACGAGGGAGTCTAACGAGGGAGACTAGTGAGGGAGACTAACGAGGGAGTCTAACGAGGGAGACTAGCGAGGGAGACTAACGAGGGAGTCTTACGACGGAGACTAGTGAGGGAGACTAACGAGGGAGTCTAACGAGGGAGACTAGTGAGGGAGACTTACGAGGGAGTCTAACGAGGGAGACTAGTGAGGAAGACTAACGAGGGAGACTAGTGAGGGAGTCTAAAGAGGGAGACTAGTGAGGGAGACTAACGAGGGAGTCTAACGATGGAGACTAGTGAGGAAGACTGACGTGTGAGTCTAACGCGGGAGACTCGTGAGGGAGTCTAACGAGGGAGTCTAATGAGGGAGTCTAACGAGGGACTAGCGAGGGAGACTAGCGAGGGAGTCTAACGACAGAGACTAGCGAGGGAGACTAACGAGGGAGTCTTACGACGGAGACTAGTGAGGGAGACTAACGAGGGAGTCTAACGAGGGAGTCTAACGAGGGAGTCTAACGAGGGAGACTAGTGAGGGAGACTAACGAGGGAGTCTAACGAGGGAGACTAGCGAGGGAGACTAACGAGGGAGTCTTACGCCGGAGACTAGTGAGGGAGACTAACGAGGGAGTCTAACGAGGGAGACTAGTGAGGGAGACTAACGAGGGAGACTTTAAGGAATACGCTTGAGGGAAAAACAGAAGAGAGAAACGTTGGTAAACTAGCTGAACTGGATGCTGCCATCTTTGAGACAGTTTAACTGGTCTTTAATTTTCTGCCTCAGACAATCTTATAGGTCAGTATCACAGGATTGGTTAAATCCTGGTTAAATGTCTACAGTATTAAAGTCAGGAGTAAGGGTTAGGTTTAGGTCAGGGGTCAAAAGACTTCTTTTTAGCCTGATTATTTCATGGTGATTCAAACATAAACTGCTGAATCAGTCAGATTGTTTGATTAGTTCTTATTCATGTACATTATTCTGCATGTTTAAAATGTACTTTTGCATTTATTATTATTATAATTATTGTCATCAGAAGCTGGCTCTCCACACTGCAGCTGATAGTGGAATTCTCTGTTTGAATTTCAGTGTCCCCTTAAGCAATCATCTGGTGCTTTTATTTTGAAGGAGAAGATGAGGAAGATGGGCTGAATAGTTTTGTCTCTGTGTGCAGGAGTCAAACATGGATATATTTTAATGCTCCACTATCTCCTCTGTAACGAGCTGTAACGAGCTCTGTGTGAGAGGACATATTAATCAAGGACGTCCCCTTTCAGGACGCTCAGTCCGTCCCCCTCGGTCCTGGTCCCTGTGGATCCGAGTCGTTCTTGGTGCTTCTTCACTGCGTGGTCACAGAGAGTCGAGCCGATTCCACATGTGGAACGTTTTGAAACTGTGAAAAAGACGAGGCTGCTTCAACGTTCAGCAATAATCAACCCTCTGACAATGTGAGTGTAGGGTATCTGTGTGTCACTGGGACTACCAGCAGGGGGCGCCAGCTCTCCTCGGTTAAACCTTCATCACTGACAATCTGGGTTAAAGTCAGACAATCTTCTTCTTTGGTGTTCAAACTGTTCTCTGACTTCAGACTGAAACCAGACGGCTGGACAGATGAATGCTTTATTTGAGAGCAGACGGAGATTTGAGCTCTACTTTCATATTTCTGTCAGAAGAAGAGGTAACCACAGGTCAAGGTGTGATCCTGGATTTGTTCCCACACAGTCACGTGTTCTTAGCGTGTTTTATGACGACAATCTTTGAATTTGGATCGTCTGTAAATAAACTTTTCTACATCCTCACCGTCTCTGCTCTCATTTTATAAACACGATTTATACATGACAGTAATCATGGCAGTATTCTAAGATGGACTCTAAATCCGCCTAGACCGGTGATACTCAACGTGTGGCTCTGGAGCCACATGTGGCTCTTCTGTGATGATCCATGGCTCTTTTGTGTTGTGATTCTAAATATTTGTCCCCCAGAATACCTTTGTTAAGGGAAACTATGACCTCAGAAATTATCCATTGGCTTTAATTGTCAACCTTTATTTTTTTGTTTGTATATTTCCATTGCCCTTATTTGTAATTTTCCTCCTTTTTTGCCATTTTTAATCTATTTTTACAGCTTTTTAAGCCCATTTGTCATTTCTTTTGCCTTTGCCTTCATGCCAGTTTTTGCTTTCACTTTTTTGTTTTTGCTACCCATTTTTTTTCACATTTTAACCTTTTTTTTACCACCTGTAACTCATTTTTAATCAATTTTGCCACTTTTCCTCCCCACTTTTGCCAATTTTCGCCCATTTTTTACCACTTTTTTGGACAGTTTTGCCACTTCTGCCCATTTGAGTCTCTTTCCACCATTTTTGCCACATTTTTACCTTTTTTTTAACCACCTTTAACTCTTTTTTTTGTTATCAATTTTTGCCATTTCCACCAGTTTTTGCCTCTTTTATCCTGCTTTATGCTATTTTCAAAAATGTCCCCCTTTTTGCCATTTTTTGCCCCTTCTTGCATATATAAGCTGCCTTTTTCCATTTTTTGCCAATTTTGCCCATTTGAGTTACTCATTTTTGCCACATTTTACCATTTTTGACCATTTTACCACCTGTAACTCATTTTTTCATTCAATTTGCCATTATTTCTCACTATTTTTGGCACTTCTTTGCCACTTTTGGATCGTTTTACCACTTTAACTTATTTTAATTGTCACTTTAACCCATTTCCGCCACTTTTCACCACTTAGATTGTGGCCACTTCTAAACCAATTTTTGCTACTTTCTGCCTATTGTTACTTCTGTTGACCCTCTGTTGCCACTATAACCCCTTTTTTAACCACTTTTCACGCCCCTTTTTTCCCATTTTAACCACATTTTACTGGCCATTTTTGTCAGTTTAACCAATTTCTGCCTATCTTTTCTGCCTCAGTTAACCCATTTTTACCAGTTTAACCTGCTTTTCCCACTTTTAAATCCCATTTCACCAAATTTTCCACACATTTTGCAACTTTTCTCAAATTTTGGCCACTTCTAAACCATTTCTGCTACCTTTAAACTCCAAACTCTAACCTTTATATTAAAATGTTTAACCCATTTAAATTCTGTTTTTAAGAAAAGGGATTTACATTTTTAAGATGGCTATATACTACAGCACAAATTACTAAAAAATGATATTTATTGCTTTGATAAGAGTGTTTATTATTCAGGTTAAATACTAAAAATGGATATCACAGCTTAACTTTAGAATGGACCAGGATTTTGCTGACTCCATGGGCCCCCAGTTTTACTGAATCCCAGAAAGATCTCTCCTTTATCCCCCCTTATGGACAGCTTTGTCTGCTCATGACTATTGTTTATATGCATGGCTGTGTTCAGCCACCTTCAGGTACAGTGGGGGTCCTGGTCTCTGGCACCTTTGTTTTGGGGGTCATGGGCTGAAAAAGCTGAGAACCCCTGGTGTAGACAAGAAGAGACGAGGTCAGAGAGCATCTGGGCAGTTTTCAACAGAAGATTTAAATGAAATGAAAGTCTTTCACAGTTAAAATTCTTTATTTTAGTCTACAGAGAAAAAAAAATGTCTGAAAGTTCAGACTGAAATGTTTTTGTGGACAAACAATGTTTGGGAACGACAAACTAGTGAACATTTAAAGATGAAGTCGACTGAATTTAAAGCAGCTGCTTAAATCAACAATGATTATAAATGTGTTAAATGTTCACAGACTTCAGGTTACAGTTTGGCTGAATCAGTGTCTGTAAGACAAACAGGTTAAAACTCTGATTACAGATCCGTGCAGCAGAATTCAGCTGAACTCAGGGGAACATCAAGAACCTGAAATGTTCATAATTAAAGGTGCAGTGTGTAATATTTAGCCTAGTAGTATTTAGCAAAACAAACTTGGTTAAAATGAAACATAACATTTATAAGTAGATTGATCTAAATTAGTGTTGACATCTGATAAGACATTTTTTAAATTTATGTTTTAAATTAACTCAGAATAAGTCTTTTATTCATACATAGGGAGGGTCCCCTCCAAGGACGCTGCCATCTTGGATTTTTGCATTTTCCCTGTTTCTATGGCTCCATAGAAGGAACCAAATAACAGTTAAGCATGTATTGATTTTGAAACTTCACTGGTTCCCACAGTTATCACCAGAGAAATGAGCATCACACTCCAGAATTGACTGTTAGATGTTGATAGTCCCAATTTTACACACTGCACCTTTAAGGTTTGGTAGAGTTCTTTCTCTGTGAATATCAATGATAGTGAACATTCTGTAGAACAGGGCTCCATTCAGATTCATGTTTGAAGAGGTTACTGTAGGAATGTTCTGGTTTTAGCCCTCAGTGTTTGATTAAAATAGAACAGAAGGGTCATTGGCATTCTCACAGCTTTGTTTATGTTTTTAAAGCCAAGGTTCATCTGCAGGAGAAAAAAAAGTCCAAAAAATTCCTGCCTGCTTGAATCAGACCCTCCAACCCCCCAATCCTCCAGGCTTGGAGTGAGGAGTCCCCCCCGTCTGTGTGGCTGTGAGGGAACAGAGAAGTAGAGATAAGGACCACTGTAGATGTGATTTGTTCAGGATGAGTCACACTGTCTGAAAGGGTCTTGTTTTAGCTAAACACTCCATGAAGTCACATGACCAATAACTTTACCACGGACCAACTGACGGAAGTGGCGGTTTGCCAACTTTTGAAAAAGTTTTCTGTTAGATGACAACAGCAGAAAAAAGCACGTTGATATTAAGTTAACTACTAAAAAAGTCTAAGTCTCACCACCAGGGGGAGTTCAATCTGAATACAAATAAAAGAGGACATGGTGAGTAACATGGCATCATGACAGTAATTCCAAAATGGACCATGGTCATGATTAAGGGGCGGAGCCTGAGCCGCAGCATGAATGGTTGATGCTATAGAATAAAAGTGGTCCATCAAAGCATTAGACTACAGAAGGTACAGCAACAAAACAGCAGCTTCCTGTAGACGTTCATTATCAACAGTCTATGAATGAGGTACAGCAACAGAACGGCAGCTTCCTGTAGATGTTCATTATCAACAGTCTATGAATGAGGTACAGCAACAGAGCGGCAGCTTCCTGTACACGTTCATTATCAACAGTCTATGAATGAGGTACAGCAACAGAGCGGCAGCTTCCTGTAGACGTTCATTATCAACAGTCTATGAATGAGGTACAGCAACAGAACGGCAGCTTCCTGTAGACGTTCATTATCAACAGTCTATGAATGAGGTACAGCAACAGAGCGGCAGCTTCCTGTACACGTTCATTATCAACAGTCTATGAATGAGGTACAGCAACAGAACGGCAGCTTCCTGTACACGTTCATTATCAACAGTCTATGAATGAGGTACAGCAACAGAACGGCAGCTTCCTGTAGACGTTCATTGTCAACAGTTTATGAATGAGGTACGGCGACAGAGCGGCAGCTTCCTGTAGACGTTCATTATCAACAGTCTATGAATGAGGTACAGCAGCAGAACGGCAGCTTCCTGTAGACGTTCATTGTCAACAGTTTATGAATGAGGTACGGCGACAGAGCGGCAGCTTCCTGTAGACGTTCATTATCAACAGTCTATGAATGAGGTACAGCAGCAGAACGGCAGCTTCCTGTACACGTTCATTCCAGCATTAGCAGAGTTAGCAGTAGTAGTGTTTGATTAGCAGAGTTAGCAGTAGTAATGTTTGATTAGCAGAGTTAGCAGTAGCAGTGGCTGATTAGCAGAGCTAGCAGTAGTAGTGTTTGATTAGCAGAGTTAGCAGTAGTAGTGGTTGATTAGCAGAACTAGCAGTAGTAGTGTTTGATTAGCATAGTTAGCAGTAGTAGTGGTTGACTAGCAGAGTTAGCAATAGTAGTGTTTGATTAGCAGAGTTAGCAGTAGTAGTGTTTGATTAGCATAGTTAGCAGTAGTAGTGGTTGATTAGCAGAACTAGCAGTAGTAGTGTTTGATTAGCAGAGCTAGCAGTAATAGTGTTTGATTAGCATAGTTAGCAGTAGTAGTGTTTGGTTAGCATAGTTAGCAGTTGTAGTGTTTGATCAGCAGAGTTAGCAGTTGTAGTGTTTGATTAGCAGAGGTAGCAGTAGTAGTGTTTGATTAGCATAGTTAGCAGTAGTAGTGTTTGATTAGCATAGTTAGCAGTTGTAGTGTTTGATTAGCAGAGTTAGCAGTTGTAGTGTTTGATTAGCAGAGTTAGCAGTTGTAGTGTTTGATTAGCAGAGGTAGCAGTTGTAGTGTTTGATTAGCAGAGTTAGCAGTAGTAGTGTTTGATTAGCAGAGTTAGCAGTAGTAGTATTTGATTAGCATAGTTAGCAGTAGTAGTGTTTGATTAGCAGAGCTAGCAGTAGTAGTGTTTGATTAGCAGAGCTAGCAGTAGTAGTGGTTGATTAGCAGAGTTAGCAGTAGTAGTGTTTGATTAGCATAGTTAGCAGTAATAGTGTTTGATTAGCAGAGTTAGCAGTTGTAGTGGTTGATGAGCATTGTTAGCAGTAGTAGTGGTTGATTAGCAGAGTTAGCAGTAATAGTGGTTGATTAGCAGAGTTAGCAGTAATAGTGGTTGATTAGCAGAGTTAGCAGTAATAGTGGTTGATTAGCAGAGTTAGCAGTAGTAGTGGTTGATTAGCAGAGTTAGCAGTAGTAGTGTTTGATTAGCATAGTTAGCAGTAATAGTGTTTGATTAGCAGAGTTAGCAGTAATATTGGTTGATTAGCAGAGTTAGCAGTAATAGTGGTTGATTAGCAGAGTTAGCAGTAATAGTGTTTGATTAGCAGAGTTAGCAGTAGTAGTGTTTGATTAGCAGAGTTAGCAGTAGTAGTGTTTGATTAGCATAGTTAGCAGTAATAGTGTTTGATTAGCAGAGTTAGCAGTAGTAGTGTTTGGTTAGCATAGTTAGCAGTTGTAGTGTTTGATCAGCAGAGTTAGCAGTTGTAGTGTTTGATTAGCAGAGGTAGCAGTAGTAGTGTTTGATTAGCATAGTTAGCAGTAGTAGTGTTTGATTAGCATAGTTAGCAGTTGTAGTGTTTGATTAGCAGAGTTAGCAGTTGTAGTGTTTGATTAGCAGAGTTAGCAGTTGTAGTGTTTGATTAGCAGAGGTAGCAGTTGTAGTGTTTGATTAGCAGAGTTAGCAGTAGTAGTGTTTGATTAGCAGAGTTAGCAGTAGTAGTATTTGATTAGCATAGTTAGCAGTAGTAGTGTTTGATTAGCAGAGCTAGCAGTAGTAGTGTTTGATTAGCAGAGCTAGCAGTAGTAGTGGTTGATTAGCAGAGTTAGCAGTAGTAGTGTTTGATTAGCATAGTTAGCAGTAATAGTGTTTGATTAGCAGAGTTAGCAGTTGTAGTGGTTGATGAGCATTGTTAGCAGTAGTAGTGGTTGATTAGCAGAGTTAGCAGTAATAGTGGTTGATTAGCAGAGTTAGCAGTAATAGTGGTTGATTAGCAGAGTTAGCAGTAATAGTGGTTGATTAGCAGAGTTAGCAGTAGTAGTGGTTGATTAGCAGAGTTAGCAGTAGTAGTGTTTGATTAGCATAGTTAGCAGTAATAGTGTTTGATTAGCAGAGTTAGCAGTAATATTGGTTGATTAGCAGAGTTAGCAGTAATAGTGGTTGATTAGCAGAGTTAGCAGTAATAGTGTTTGATTAGCAGAGTTAGCAGTAGTAGTGTTTGATTAGCAGAGTTAGCAGTAGTAGTGTTTGATTAGCATAGTTAGCAGTAATAGTGTTTGATTAGCAGAGTTAGCAGTAATATTGGTTGATTAGCAGAGTTAGCAGTAATAGTGGTTGATTAGCAGAGTTAGCAGTAATAGTGGTTGATTAGCAGAGTTAGCAGTAGTAGTGTTTGATTAGCAGAGTTAGCATTGGTTCCATTGATGGTTGCATTAGTGGTTGCACAGCAGAGCTGGCATAGACAGATTTGCAGAGTTTTATACCGTTCTTTGACCTTTGACCCAGTCTCCCCCCGACTGGAGGTGAAAGTTTTTTCATCAAAGATTATTAGATTTAGAGATGCTCTGTGGAATGTGGTCCCTTAGGGCCAGAGCTCTTCATGAGAGGATGTGCTCTCTTCTTTTCTACTTCATAAACTGTTGTCCATAATTCTCAGATGGAGCTGAGCTCATAACAAGTAGCTACACTCAACAGCTCTCAGTGTCAAAGAGCAGACCATGAGAAAGAAATCAGAGGCCATTTAACTTGTGTGTGGCCATTTTCCATTCATCTAACATTTATCTGGAGGATTGATCCAACTATTCAGAAGCATTCAGATTACTAAAGGACAGACCAAGCTATCCACCAGTCCTCCATAAGAATAGACTCCACGTACTCATAATACCTGGAAAAAAAAAACATAATCTTGACTCATATTAGAGGTTTTATGGTAATATTCAATGGTTTCGTCCAGTTATTCTTCTTCATTTTCACTCATATTAGAGGTTTTATGGTAATATTCAATGGTTTATTTCAGTTATTCTTCTTCATTTTCACTCATATTAGAGGTTTTATGGTAATATTTAATGGTTTAGTTCAGTTAATCTTCTTCATTTTCACTCATATTAGAGGTTTATGGTATTAGCAGAGTTAGCAGTAGTAGTGGTTGATTAGCAGAGTTAGCAGTAGTAGTGTTTGATTAGCAGAGCTAGCAGTAGTAGTGGTTGATTAGCAGAGTTAGCAGTAGTAGTGTTTGATTAGCAGAGTTAGCGGTAGTAATGTTTGATTAGCAGAGCTAACAGTAATAGTGGTTGATTAGCAGAGCTAACAGTAGTAGTTGTTGATTAGCAGAACTAGCATTAGTAGTGGTTGATTAGCAGAGTTAGCAGTAGTAGTGGTTGATTAGCAGAGTTAGCAGTAGTAGTGGTTGATTAGCAGAGTTAGCAGTAGTAGTGTTTGATTAGCAGAGTTAGCAGTAGTAGTGGTTGATTAGCGGAGTTAGCAATGTAGTGTTTGATTAGCAGAGTTAGCAGTAGTAGTGGTTGATTAGCAGAGTTAGCAGTAGTAGTGGTTGATTAGCAGAGTTAGCAGTAGTAGTGTTTGATTAGCAGAGTTAGCAGTAGTAGTGTTTGATTAGCAGAGCTAGCAGTAGTAGTGGTTGATTAGCAGAGTTAGCAGTAGTAGTGTTTGATTAGCAGAGTTAGCGGTAGTAATGTTTGATTAGCAGAGCTAACAGTAATAGTGGTTGATTAGCAGAGCTAACAGTAGTAGTTGTTGATTAGCAGAACTAGCATTAGTAGTGGTTGATTAGCAGAGTTAGCAGTAGTAGTGGTTGATTAGCAGAGTTAGCAGTAGTAGTGTTTGATTAGCAGAGTTAGCAGTAGTAGTGGTTGATTAGCGGAGTTAGCAATGTAGTGTTTGATTAGCAGAGTTAGCAGTAGTAGTGGTTGATTAGCAGAGTTAGCAGTAGTAGTGGTTGATTAGCAGAGTTAGCAGTAGTAGTGTTTGATTAGCAGAGTTAGCAGTAGTAGTGGTTGATTAGCAGAGCTAGCAGTAGTAGTGGTTGATTAGCAGAGTTAGCAGTAGTAGTGTTTGATTAGCAGAGTTAGCAGTAGTAGTGGTTGATTAGCAGAACTAGCAGTAGTAGTGGTTGATTAGCAGAGTTAGCAGTAATAGTGGTTGATTAGCAGAGTTAGCGGTAGTAATGTTTGATTAGCAGAGCTAACAGTAATAGTGGTTGATTAGCAGAGCTAACAGTAGTAGTGGTTGATTAGCAGAACTAGCATTAGTAGTGGTTGATTAGCAGAGTTAGCAGTAGTAGTGGTTGATTAGCAGAGTTAGCAGTAGTAGTGGTTGATTAGCAGAGTTAGCAGTAGTAGTGTTTGATTAGCAGAGTTAGCAGTAGTAGTGGTTGATTAGCGGAGTTAGCAATGTAGTGTTTGATTAGCAGAGCTAGCAGTAGTAGTGGTTGATTAGCAGAGTTAGCAGTAGTAGTGGTTGATTAGCAGAGTTAGCAGTAGTAGTGTTTGATTAGCAGAGTTAGCAGTAGTAGTGGTTGATTAGCAGAACTAGCAGTAGTAGTGGTTGATTAGCAGAGTTAGCAGTAGTAGTGTTTGATTAGCAGAGTTAGCAGTAGTAGTGGTTGATTAGCAGAACTAGCAGTAGTAGTGGTTGATTAGCAGAGTTAGCAGTAGTAGTGTTTGATTAGCAGAGTTAGCAGTAGTAGTGGTTGATTAGCAGAACTAGCAGTAGTAGTGGTTGATTAGCAGAGTTAGCAGTAGTAGTGTTTGATTAGCAGAGTTAGCAGTAGTAGTGTTTGATTAGCAGAGTTAGCAGTAGTAGTGGTTGATTAGCAGAACTAGCAGTAGTAGTGGTTGATTAGCAGAGTTAGCAGTAGTAGTGTTTGATTAGCAGAGTTAGCGGTAGTAATGTTTGATTAGCAGAGCTAACAGTAATAGTGGTTGATTAGCAGAGCTAACAGTAGTAGTGGTTGATTAGCAGAACTAGCATTAGTAGTGGTTGATTAGCAGAGTTAGCAGTAGTAGTGGTTGATTAGCAGAGTTAGCAGTAGTAGTGGTTGATTAGCAGAGTTAGCAGTAGTAGTGTTTGATTAGCAGAGTTAGCAGTAGTAGTGGTTGATTAGCGGAGTTAGCAATGTAGTGTTTGATTAGCAGAGCTAGCAGTAGTAGTGGTTGATTAGCAGAGTTAGCAGTAGTAGTGGTTGATTAGCAGAGTTAGCAGTAGTAGTGTTTGATTAGCAGAGTTAGCAGTAGTAGTGGTTGATTAGCAGAACTAGCAGTAGTAGTGGTTGATTAGCAGAGTTAGCAGTAGTAGTGTTTGATTAGCAGAGTTAGCAGTAGTAGTGGTTGATTAGCAGAGTTAGCAGTAATAGTGGTTGATTAGCAGAGTTAGCAGTAATAGTGGTTGATTAGCAGAGTTAGCGGTAGTAGTTGTTGATTAGCAGAGTTAGCAGTAGTAGTGGTTGATTAGCAGAGCTAGCAGTAATAGTGGTTGATTAGCAGAGCTAGCAGTAGTAGTGTTTGATTAGCAGAGTTAGCAGTAGTAGTGGTTGATTAGCAGAGTTAGCAGTAGTAGTGTTTGATTAGCAGAGCTAGCAGTAATAGTGGTTGATTAGCAGAGTTAGCAGTAGTAGTGGTTGATTAGCAGAGTTAGCAGTAGTAGTGGTTGATTAGCAGAGTTAGCAGTAGTAGTGTTTGATTAGCAGAGCTAGCAGTAGTAGTGTTTGATTAGCAGAGCTAGCAGTAGTAGTGTTTGATTAGCAGAGTTAGCAGTAGTAGTGGTTGATTAGCAGAGCTAGCAGTAGTAGTGGTTGATTAGCAGAGCTAGCAGTAATAGTGTTTGATTAGCAGAGCTAGCAGTAATAGTGGTAGATTAGCAGAGCTAGCAGTAATAGTGGTTGATTAGCAGAGTTAGCAGTAATAGTGGTTGATTAGCAGAGCTAGCAGTAGTAGTGGTTGATTAGCAGAGTTAGCAGTAATAGTGGTTGATTAGCAGAGCTAGCAGTAATAGTGGTTGATTAGCAGAGCTAGCAGTAATAGTGGTTGATTAGCAGAGCTAGCAGTAGTAGTGTTTGATTAGCAGAGTTAGCAGTAGTAGTGTTTGATTAGCAGAGTTAGCAGTAGTAGTGTTTGATTAGCAGAGTTAGCAGTAGTAGTGTTTGATTAGCAGAGTTAGCAGTAGTAGTGTTTGATTAGCAGAGCTAGCAGTAGTAGTGTTTGATTAGCATAGTTAGCAGTAGTAGTGTTTGATTAGCAGAGCTAGCAGTAGTAGTGTTTGATTAGCAGAGTTAGCAGTAGTAGTGTTTGATTAGCATAGTTAGCAGTAGTAGTGTTTGATTAGCAGAGCTAGCAGTAGTAGTGTTTGATTAGCAGAGTTAGCAGTAGTAGTGTTTGATTAGCATAGTTAGCAGTAGTAGTGTTTGATTAGCAGAGTTAGCAGTAGTAGTGTTTGATTAGCAGAGTTAGCAGTAGTAGTGTTTGATTGGCATAGTTAGCAGTAGTAGTGTTTGATTAGCAGAGTTAGCAGTAATAGTGTTTGATTAGCAGAGTTAGCAGTAGTAGTGTTTGATTAGCAGAGTTAGCAGTAATAGTGTTTGATTAGCAGATTTAGCAGTAGTAGTGGTTGATTAGCAGAGTTAGCAGTAATAGTGGTTGATTAGCAGAGTTAGCAGTAGTAGTGTTTGATTAGCAGAGTTAGCAGTAGTAGTGGTTGATTAGCAGAGTTAGCAGTAATAGTGGTTGATTAGCAGAGTTAGCAGTAATAGTGGTTGATTAGCAGAGCTAGCAGTAATAGTGTTTGATTAGCAGAGTTAGCAGTAGTAGTGGTTGATTAGCAGAGTTAGCAGTAATAGTGGTTGATTAGCAGAGTTAGCAGTAGTAGTGTTTGATTAGCAGAGCTAGCAGTAATAGTGGTTGATAAGCAGAGTTAGCAGTAGTAGTGTTTGATTAGCAGAGTTAGCAGTAGTAGTGTTTGATTAGCAGAGTTAGCAGTAATAGTGTTTGATTAGCAGAGTTAGCAGTAGTAGTGTTTGATTAGCAGAGTTAGCAGTAGTAGTGTTTGATTAGCAGAGTTAGCAGTAATAGTGTTTGATTAGCAGAGTTAGCAGTAGTAGTGTTTGATTAGCAGAGTTAGCAGTAGTAGTGTTTGATTAGCAGAGTTAGCATTGGTTCCATTGATGGTTGCATTAGTGGTTGCATAGCAGAGCTGGCATAGACAGATTTGCAGAGTTTTATACCGTTCTTTGACCTTTGACCCAGTCTCCCCCCGACTGGAGGTGAAAGTTTTTTCATCAAAGATTATTAGATTTAGAGATGCTCTGTGGAATGTGGTCCCTTAGGGCCAGAGCTCTTCATGAGAGGATGTGCTCTCTTCTTTTCTACTTCATAAACTGTTGTCCATAATTCTCAGATGGAGCTGAGCTCATAACAAGTAGCTACACTCAACAGCTCTCAGTGTCAAAGAACAGACCATGAGAAAGAAATCAGAGGCCATTTAACTTGTGTGTGGCCATTTTCCATTCATCTAACATTTATCTGGAGGATTGATCCAACTATTCAGAAGCATTCAGATTACTAAAGGACAGACCAAGCTATCCACCAGTCCTCCATAAGAATAGACTCCACGTACTCATAATACCTGGAAAAAAAAAACATAATCTTGACTCATATTAGAGGTTTTATGGTAATATTCAATGGTTTCGTCCAGTTATTCTTCTACATTTTCACTCATATTAGAGGTTTTATGGTAATATTTAATGGTTTAGTTCAGTTAATCTTCTTCATTTTCACTCATATTAGAGGTTTTATGGTAATATTTAATGGTTTAGTTCAGTTAATCTTCTTCATTTTCACTCATATTAGAGGTTTTATGGTAATATTTAATGGTTTTGTTCAGTTAATCTTCTTCATTTTCACTCATATTAGAGATTTTATGGTAATATTTAATGGTTTTGTTCAGTTAATCTTCTTCATTTTCACTCATATTAGAGGTTTTATGGTAATATTTAATGGTTTAGTTCAGTTAATCTTCTTCATTTTCACTCATATTAGAGGTTTTATGGTAATATTTAATGGTTTTGTTCAGTTAATCTTCTTCATTTTCACTCATATTAGAGATTTTATGGTAATATTTAATGGTTTAGTTCAGTTAATCTTCATCTTGACTCATATTAGAGGTTTTATGGTAATATTTAATGGTTTAGTTCAGTTAATCTTCATCTTGACTCATATTAGAGGTTTTATGGTAATATTTAATGGTTTCGTTCAGTTTTTCCTTTTCATCTTGACTTCCGAGTCTCGTGTGTTAAAGTTTTTGGTGTGAGCTCAGAGATAAAAATAGTTGGCTGAGAACATCACACTCAAGCACTGATATATATGGCTGTGAATTCCTGCCCCCTTTAACCCCCCACCCCCACTCCACTTCCTGTTGTATTCTGGGATCAGACGGAGCGTGAGAATGTTTTCAGGGCACTATGAGACAACAGCATGGAAAAAAGTTTAAGATTAAAGACTCAGACATGCACTGATAAAAACTCTCTGAGGGCTAATTAGCAATCATTAAAGTCCAGTATAGTACAAAAACATTATGTCCATTAAATTCAATAATCTTTATCACAGTCCTGTGACAAGTATTTGCCTCCTTTCTGATTCCTGATTTTTTGCATATTTATAACACTTTAATGTTTCTAAAGTAAATTGCCCCCTTGTTAAATCATGAGTTAACTGTGATTAACCACAGTTCTTGTGAAGCTGACTTCAGTCTCACTGGCCACACCCAGGCCTGATTACCGCCAGATTTGTTGAATGAAGAAATCACTTAAATTGAAGCTGTCAGATCCAACTGAGAAGCTGTGGTGTGACCTTAAACAGCAGTTCATGCTGGAAAACCCTCCAATATGGCTGAGTTAGAACATTTCTGTGAAGAAGAGTGGGACAACATTCCTCCACAGCGATGAAGAAAGACTCATCAGCAGTTATCACAAACGCCTGATTTCAGTTATTGCTGCCAAGGATGGAACAACCAGTTATTAGGATCAGGGGGAAATTACTTTTTCACACAGGGACAGAGAGGTTTGGACTTTTATTCCCTTAATAAATAAAATCATCATTTAGAAATGGCATTTTCTATTTTGTTGGGTCGTCTTTGTGAGATATTAAAATTGGATTGATGATCTGAAACATTTAAGTGTGATAAATATGCAAAAAACATCAGGAATCAGAGAGGGGGCAAATACTTTTCCACGGCACTACATGTCTGTATGAAGTGCTGAGTCAGCACAGCAGAGACGACAGAGATTCCAACGTGGTCTGGCCGCAAACGGCGCTCTGTTCACCGCCATCACAACAGAGTGTCTGTGAGCACAGCACAGCCCCTGAAGGCCTCACAGATCGGCAAAGAACTAATAAGATTATTCCAGAGCTCCTGCATTATCACCATGGAGACCTCGTCTGACCTCCACACTCACAGCATGACCTTTGACCCCAAGATAGGAACCCAGTGGGGTCTGTGCTGATAAGATCAAATTAACAATGTGAATATGTTTGATGATTGTCTGTGGTTAAAAATGATCATTTATATATTTATCTAAACATTTATATATATGTTTATTTATACATATATAAATATACAATAATTATCATTTATATATTTATCTAAATATTCATATATATGTTTATTTATACATATATAAATATACAATAATTATCATTTATATATTTATCTAAACATTCATATATATGTTTATTTATACATATATAAATATACAATAATTATCATTTATATATTTATCTAAACATTCATATATATGTTTATTTATACATATATAAATATACAATAATAATCATTTCAATATTTATCTAAACATTCATATATATGTTTATTTATACATATATAAATATACAATAACTGTCATTTATATATTTATCTAAACATTCATATATATGTTTATATATACATATATAAATATACAATAACTATCATTTATATATATATCTAAACCTTTATATATATATGTTTATTTATACATATATAAATATACAATAATTATCATTTATATATTTATCTAAATATTCATATATATGTTTATTTATACATATATAAATATACAATAATTATCATTTATATATTTATCTAAATATTCATATATATGTTTATTTATACATATATAAATATACAATAATTATCATTTATATATTTATTTAAACATTCATATATATGTTTATTTATACATGTATAAATATACAATAATTATCATTTATATATTTATCTAAACATTCATATATATGTTTATTTATACATATATAAGTATACAATAATTATCATTTATATATTTATCTAAACATTCATATATATGTTTATTTATACATCTTTAAATATACAATAATTATCATTTATATATTTATTTAAAACTTCATATATATGTTTATTTATACATATATAAATATACAATAATTATCATTTATATATTTATTTAAACATTCATATATATGTTTATTTATACATATATAAATATACAATAATTATCATTTATATATTTATCTAAACATTCATATATATGTTTATTTATACATATATAAGTATACAATAATTATCATTTATATATTTATCTAAACATTCATATATATGTTTATTTATACATCTTTAAATATACAATAATTATCATTTATATATTTATTTAAAACTTCATATATATGTTTATTTATACATATATAAATATACAATAATTATCATTTATATATTTATTTAAAACTTCATATATATGTTTATTTATACATATATAAATATACAATAATTATCATTTATATATTTATTTAAACATTCATATATATCATTATTTATACATATATAAATATACAATAACTGTCATTTATATATTTATCTAAACATTCAAATCTTTGTTAAAATATACATATATAAATATACAATAATTGTCATTTATATATTTATTTAAACATTCATATATATGTTTATTTATACATATATAAATATACAATAACTGTCATTTATATATTTATCTAAACATTCAAATCTTTGTTAAAATATACACATATAAATATACAATAATTATCATTTATATATTTATTTAAACATTCATATATATGTTTATTTATACATATATAAATATACAATAATTATCATTTATATATATATCTAAACATTCATATATATGTTTATTTATACTTATATAAGTATCCAGTAATTATCATTTATATATTTATCTAAACATTCATATATATGTTTATTTATACATATATAAATATACAATAATTATCATTTATATATTTATCTAAACATTCATATATATGTTTATTTATACATATATAAATATACAATAATTATCATTTATATATTAATTTAAACATTCATATATATGTTTATTTATACATATATAAATATACAATAACTGTCATTTATATATTTATCTAAACATTCAAATCTTTGTTAAAATATACATATATAAATATACACTAATTATCATTTATATATTTATTTAAACATTCATATATATGTTTATTTATACATATATAAATATACAATAACTGTCATTTATATATTTATCTAAACATTCAAATCTTTGTTAAAATATACATATATTAGTATACAATAATTATCATTTATATATTTATTTAAACATTCATATATATGTTTATTTATACATATATAAATATACAATAATCATTATTTATATATTAATTTAAACATTCATATATATGTTTATTTATACATATATAAATATACAATAACTGTCATTTATATATTTATCTAAACATTCAAATCTTTGTTAAAATATACATATATAAATATACACTAATTATCATTTATATATTTATCTAAACATTCATATATATGTTTATTTATACATATATAAGTATACAATAATTATCATTTATATATTTGTTTAAACATTCATATATATGTTTATTTATACATATATAAGTATACAATAATTATCATTTATATATTTATTTAAACATTCATATATATGTTTATTTATACATATATAAATATACAATAATTATCATTTATATATTTATCTAAATATTCATATATATGTTTATTTATACATATATAAATATACAATAATTATCATTTATATATTTATCTAAATATTCATATATATGTTTATTTATACATATATAAATATACAATAATTATCATTTATATATTTATTTAAACATTCATATATATGTTTATTTATACATGTATAAATATACAATAATTATCATTTATATATTTATCTAAACATTCATATATATGTTTATTTATACATATATAAATATACAATAATTATCATTTATATATTTATCTAAACATTCATATATATGTTTATTTATACATATATAAGTATACAATAATTATCATTTATATATTTATTTAAACATTCATATATATGTTTATTTATACATATATAAATATACAATAATTATCATTTATATATTTATCTAAACATTCATATATATGTTTATTTATACATATATAAATATACAATAATTATCATTTATATATTTATCTAAACATTCATATATATGTTTATTTATACATATATAATTATACAATAATTATCATTTATATATTTATTTAAACCTTCATATATATGTTTATTTATACATATATAAATATACAATAATTATCATTTATATATATATCTAAACATTCATATATATGTTTATTTATACATCTTTAAATATACAATAATTATCATTTATATATTTATTTAAAACTTCATATATATGTTTATTTATACATATATAAATATACAATAATTATCATTTATATATTTATTTAAAACTTCATATATATGTTTATTTATACATATATAAATATACAATAATTATCATTTATATATTTATTTAAACATTCATATATATCATTATTTATACATATATAAATATACAATAACTGTCATTTATATATTTATCTAAACATTCAAATCTTTGTTAAAATATACATATATAAATATACAATAATTATCATTTATATATTTATTTAAACATTCATATATATGTTTATTTATACATATATAAATATACAATAATTATCATTTATATATATATCTAAACATTCATATATATGTTTATTTATACTTATATAAGTATCCAGTAATTATCATTTATATATTTATCTAAACATTCATATATATGTTTATTTATACATATATAAATATACAATGATTATCATTTATATATATATATCTAAACATTCATATATATGTTTATTTATACATATATAAGTATACAATAATTATCATTTATATATTTATCTAAACATTCATATATATGTTTATTTATACATATATAAATATACAATAATTATCATTTATATATTAATTTAAACATTCATATATATGTTTATTTATACATATATAAATATACAATAACTGTCATTTATATATTTATCTAAACATTCAAATCTTTGTTAAAATATACATATATAAATATACACTAATTATCATTTATATATTTATTTAAACATTCATATATATGTTTATTTATACATATATAAATATACAATAACTGTCATTTATATATTTATCTAAACATTCAAATCTTTGTTAAAATATACATATATTAGTATACAATAATTATCATTTATATATTTATTTAAACATTCATATATATGTTTATTTATACATATATAAATATACAATAATCATTATTTATATATTAATTTAAACATTCATATATATGTTTATCTATACATATATAAATATACAATAACTGTCATTTATATATTTATCTAAACATTCAAATCTTTGTTAAAATATACATATATAAATATACACTAATTATCATTTATATATTTATGTAAACATTCATATATATGTTTATTTATACATATATAAGTATACAATAATTATCATTTATATATTTGTTTAAACATTCATATATATGTTTATTTATACATTTATAAGTATACAATAATTATCATTTATATATTTGTTTAAACATTCATATATATGTTTATTTATACATATATAAGTATACAATAATTATCATTTATATATTAATTTAAACATTCATATATATGTTTATTTATACATATATAAGTATACAATAATTATCATTTATATATTAATTTAAACATTCATATATATGTTTATTTATACATATATAAATATACAATAATTATCATTTATATATTTATTTAAACATTCATATATATGTTTATTTATACATATATAAGTATACAATAATTATCATTTATATATTTATTTAAACATTCATATATATGTTTATTTATACATATATAAATATACAATGATTATCATTTATATATTTATTTAAACATTCATATATATGTTTATTTATACATGTATAAATATACAATAATTATCATTTATATATTTATTTAAACATTCATATATATGTTTATTTATACATATATAAATATACAATAACTGTCATTTATATATTTATCTAAACATTCAAATCTTTGTTAAAATATACATATATAAATATACAATAATTATCATTTATATATTTATCTACCTATTCATATATATTTTATAAATATATAATAATGATTTATATATATATATATATATAAACATTCATGTATGAGCAGACATGAGGACAGTTACAGCTGATTATTATCATGATAATCCTCTGAATAATCTCTAGATTATATTCTAACTGATGTTATTAACCTGGTAGAGCAGACATGAGGACAGTTACAGCTGATTATTATCATGATAATCCTCTGAATAATCTCTAGATTATATTCTAACTGATGTTATTAACTGCAGCAGCAGAGCCTGGTCAGGATAGAGAGAGAGAGAGGTGGGCGGTCAGAGATAGAAATTCCAGGCGTGAGTTGAAGCGATGGCTTTCCCATCATAGAGTATCATCTCTCTCAGAGGCGCGGTGCCTGATGCCACGTTTACACCGTCTCAGACTAAAGCAGTGACCTTCTATTGTGTCTCTGAGTTTGTGAGACTCCACTGGTTAGCATGGCTGACATGCACAGTAAAGATTCAGGAGATACATGGTGTATTCTGGTTAGTGACAGAGGGGGGGTGGTTAGGGTAAGACTCTGGATCACATTAACCCTGACTAACACTGGAGACTGAAAACACCATGGTAGCATATCACTGAAGCATTAATGCTCACTTCATCTGGTTGAACAGTGAAAAAAAACCCTGGATAGGTTATGGTGAGGGATATCTGAAACTAAGAGGACAGTCCTGACTGTACAGATGGGTAAGTGGCCAGGGGCTATGGGGGGGTAAGGGTAATGGGTTTAGGGTTCAGGTGTCAGGAACTTTGTTTATCCAAGTACATTTTATTGAGCCTTGAAATGTACAAATAATTATACAGTATACAGATACACAGCGCTCATTTTCCTTCATTATAAACAAGCAAACATGAAAACATGAGGTATCAGCATAAAAACAAAATCTGGTTGAACAGGACCAAAGCAGGACCCCCTATCCCAACATCATCACCCCCTCTCCCCACCCCTGTCCCCTCTCCCAGCCCATTACACTGCAGTAGTAGTGAGGGGTAAGACTTCTGTGTGCTCCCGTTCTTAAGCCTTGAGATGAATGGCTGCCATGTAGTGTTGAACTTGTGCAGGCTGTCCCTCAGGACATACCTGATCCTCTCCCAGTGCAATCTCTCAGTGAACTGGTGTAACCACAGTCTGGTAGAGGGGACTGAGGTTCCTTTCCACAGTGTAAGGAGCAGCTTTTTGGCAGTAATCAAACAGGAGAGGAATTCTTGTTGAGCTGATGTAAACTTATTGGGTGTCGTGGACACGCCGAGGATAGTCAGCCAAGGGTCTGGTTCTAGTGGACTATTCATAATTTCAGACATGATTTTAAACACCTCTCTCCAGAAGGAGGCAACCCTCGGTCATGAAACAAAGCTATGGACGAGGTCCGCATTAGAGGCTATACATTTGTCACAGATGGGTGATACATTATATATACACTGTGTAGTTTTGTTCTGGAGAAGTGAAGTCTATGAATTATTTTATATTGTATAAGGCAGTGTCTTTTGAGCACTTGTGTATCTGTTCAAGACCTCTTTGCCATGAATCATTAGGACTCGGCATACCCATTTCAGCTTCCCAGCTCAATTTATATTTTTCAGAGAAAGAGGAGGTTTCTCTGAGTAAGACATTACGAGATAAATTTGTTCTCATGTGGAGATATCGAGAGACTGTCGTCTATAACTGACTTGTTTTCTATCTCAAATCCTATCACGTACTTGCGAGCATAATCCCTAATTTGAAGGTATCTAAAAAAAAGACTGCTGGCTGGGAGACTGTATCTCCTTTGTGATTGTTCAGAGGAGGCGAATTTGCCATCCAGGTATCGATCCTCCACAGCGCGGATCCCCAAATCCCTCCAAGCAGAAAATGTTGTGTCAAGATTAGATGGCGGGAAAGTGGGATTATTAGCAATGGGTAAAAGAGGAGATAAGGGTTTGGTGTCAACGTGAAATTTAATTTGTTTCCATACTTTTAAGAAATCATGGACTATAGGGTTCTGATTATATATGGATTTAACTGGATACATATATATATACCTGGAACAGGAGCTAGCAATGCTCCTGTGGAAACAGGATGACAGTCCTCTTGCTCCATCTTTGACCATGTAGGGGGGGGGATTTGGAGGGTTCAACCAAAATGTGAAGGGTCTGATGGCTGATGCCCAGTAGTAGAGAGTGAAACTAGGACGGGCTAAGCCCCCACTAGACTTAGATTTGCAGAGCTGTTTAATATTTAATCTGTGTGTTTTGTAATTCCATAGAAAGACAGTTATTATTGATTCCAGCCTCTTGAAAAATAGTTTGGGTACATAAATTGGATGTTCTGAATCAGACTGAGAGTTTGCGGTGAAAAGATCATCTTCACTGCGTTCACTCTGCCAAGGAGTGAGATAGGAAGAGTTCTCCAGTGTTGTATAACATCTTTTAATTTCTCCAGCAGAGGGGGAAAGTTACATTGGTAAAGAGATGAATAATGTTTTGTGATTTGGTTGGTAAATCTGTCTGTAACTACTTTAAATGGAAAACGTGTGACAGTATTTGTCGACGAGGAGCTGATTGACATCAGTGTGCCTTTAGTCCAATTAATTCTGTATCCTGCGAATGTACCAAATACATTTCTTTTATCTAAAATAATTGGGATTGTAAGTTGTGGTTTAGTTACGTAAAGGAGGATATCATCTGCATGTAAGGAGATTTTGTCTGATGTTTCCTTAGTCAAATAACCGTGGATTTGGGGTCTAAGCAAGCGGTTCTATTGCAAATGCGAATATTAATGGAGAAAGCGGGCAGCCTTGTCTAGTAGATCGGAACAATTTAAAAGAGGGTGATAATGTCTGGTTAGTGAAAATTTGTGCAGTTGGATTATTATAAAGGGGTCTGATCCAGGATACGAATTTATCTCCAAAATTAAACCTTTGAAGGGCCTCAATTAGATTGGACCATTCAATTTGATCGAAGGCTTTTTCCACATCTAGCGTAAGCACTATGAGATCATTTCCTTTTCTTCTTGTATACATGATATTGAAGAGTTGTCTTAGGTTACAGGTGCAGTTTCTACTGGGTATAAACCCAGTTTGGTCTGGATGTATCAGTTTATCACTCAGAAGAGTTAATCTGTTGGCCAAAATCTTGGCGTACTATTTTCCATCTGTATTAAGTAGAGAAATTGGGCGATATGAGCTTAACTCCTGAAGATCCTTCCCTTTTTTATAAAGAACTGTAATTACTGCCTCAGTATAGGTTGGTGGGAGGCTACCATCAGATTGAGCCTGTTTATACATTCTATTTAAATAAGGTGACAGGGTGGCATTACATTTTTTGTAAAGTTCGCAAGGTAGCCCGTCAGGGCCTGGGCCTTTCCTGTTTCTGAGAGAGGTAATGGTTTTTTTGAATTTCTGGGATGCTGAATTCCTCATGGAGAATTTGATTGTCATTTTCACTAAGTTTAGGCAGATTACATTTGTTAAGGAAATCATTCATAACTGAGAGTTCAGCTGTAGTTTTAGATGTATATAGATCGGAACAGAATTGAAGAAACCCATTATTTATGTCTTTGGGTTTTGTCAAAGAACTTCCATTGCTACTTTTGGTTGTATGTATGTGTGGCCGCGCTCCAGGTTAGGCCAAATTATTTTACTTATGTTTTGGAAAGCATTTAAAGTTACCCCAAACACACACTCACCTTAGGACACATGTGAGACAGCAAATTGGCAGTAAGTAAATCAGTCAGACAAGTTTGACGCTCAATCAATGTGGTTTATTTGGAAGATTTCTTTTAAAATAGTAACACGTCAGTCTTACTTGTAGAAAAAAATATAAGATTTATTGTTGACTCTCTATAAAATGCGCACTTGTTAAAACACCACAAGCTGTCTTAATTAGATAAAGATTTAAACCAAACAAATAGTTGAGCTGAATATTGCAGACAAAGGGTGTATCAACTCGCTAGTGACTGGGGAGGAGACTATCTACCACACACACGCTAGTGCCCAAACCCTACACACACTCACACTGCAACCAAAAAGAAAGAAAACATGCCAAGTGAGAGAAATCTAAAAGTGCCAAAAAGCACTCACACATAATTAAAGGAAAGTGAGGTGCAGGTGGTGAGGCCTATCCCCGCCGGCAGCCCCAACACGCTCGGTGACGGACACCCCTCGGTCTGCAATACTCCGTGAACCCAGGGGAAACAGAAGAAAAACAAAGTTAACAATAATGTACAAATAAAGGGAAACAATCAACCTAACATAACAACAACACGCTACTCTAAGAAACCGAAACAGAACGGATCATACACTTAACCCAAATAATGCATACTAAAGATAAACACCAAAATAAACTAACAAAATAAAGCGCTAAAACAAAACCCTAAAACAAAGCAGCAGTGGCAGTAAATCTACAAAGAGATTCATTTAAAACGTTAACATGATGCTGCCAAATACAAATCAAAATGCCCATCATATGCTGACTTAAGAAAACTGTTTCTATACCTTAGAAGCGCAGCAGTAATGATTCAACCGTCCATGTCAACGCTACAGTGCAGGATCTGTGACAAAAAAAAACAATCATAAGATGGTGTAAAACAATTGTGCCACGTGCATCAAGAGCCTTCGCTTACCCGTACGTCTCAGTCAGCCTACACTAACAGCACCACATCCAGGAATCAGCCCAGTAGCAAGGGGATCAAACAAAAGAAGCAGCCTCCCGCGTGCCAAAGCGGAGCTGCTTATATAGTAGGATACCTGTTCACAAATTGAGGAAGTGGGCGGCACCACCAAAGCAAAAACCTACCCATGTGACCTAAACTACAGGAGCTGAAAAGGAACAAAAAGGCCGCCGGCTACATATGGTTCTGTCGTTTTCCATTTTCTGTAATTGTTTGTTTGTTTGTTTGTTTGTTTGTTTATTTCAAGGATAGCCCCTTGAGATGCATCATCTCATTTTCAAGGGGGTCCTTACAAAACAAATACAATCATCAGTAGTACAAAATCATAATTAGAGATAAATCCAAAACACAATACAGAAACATTTAAACATAAAGACACCCACTCCACACACACACTCACAGTCACTCACACTTAATGCTCCCCCAAGCCTAGCCACCCACCCCCCAAATACACAATATACATGTACATATGTATTCATTCGTACTATACAGTTCATATACACACAGAGTACTCAACATCAAGACACATGGTAAAGCACAGTTAATGCATCTAGATATAAGGTACACAAGCATGAACAAGAGGAGAGTCAGTCCAGACAGACTGAATCCAACAGAGAAAAAGAGTCAAAAGCAGGAGCAGGATGTTTGACAATGAATAAGTAAAGATGATTTAAAAATATGAAAAGAGGTGATAGAGCTAAGTGAGTGAGGTAGATTATTCCAATCTGATGGAGCTTTAAACTTAAATGCACAGCGACCAATTTCTTTTCTGATTCTTGGAGTAAAGAAAAATAAGTGATCTGTATTCCTTAGGCTATACTGTGAACTGAAAGGAATTAAGAATTGCTTCAACTACGTAGGAAAATTAAAATAAATACATTTAAAAGTAAATAACAACCAATGAAATTTCCTTCTGGCTTTGGGAGCCAGCCAGTTCAAAGACTCATACATTAAACAATGATGGGTCCTGTACGGACACCTGAGAACAGATCTACAGAGACGATTATATGAAGTATTGAGAGGACGAAGATTTGTTTCCGGGGTGTTACTATAAATAACATCGGCATAGTCAAGGATGGGCAGCAACAACTGTGTCACGATTCTTCTCCGGACTTGCAGAGAAAAACATTCAACAGAACGATAAAGTGACTTTAGACGACCATATATTTTCGTAGAGATTAAGTTGATCTGAGGTTTGAAAGATAGCTGAGAATCTAGCCAAAGGCCTAAATATTTAAATTCATCTACTTTTTCTACTGCTGTTCCATCCAGGAAATTAATATACCAGTTTTTTGTTAAAGGAACAGAATTTGGTTGAGTGCAAAACAACATAAAATATGATTTTTTCTTATTCAGAAGAAGCTTATTGGCAGAGAACCATTTTTGGACTAGATTAAAATCAGATTGTAATGAATACTGAATTTGTGAAATGTCTGAACTGGAGGAGTATATGACAGTATCGTCTGCATATAAATGAATTTGACAGTCAGAACAGACTTGTGGGAGGTCATTGAGGAAGATGGAGAATAAAAGAGGACCTAAAGATGAACCTTGCGGTACACCTTTGTCAATAATCTTAAAGTCTGACTGGCTGCCCTGAAAAGAAACACACTGACTTCTATAATTAAGAAACGAGTTGAAAAATAACAAGGAGTCAGTGGAGAGACCAATAGCATGTAGTTTATCTAAGAGGAGATAGTGATCTACCATGTCGAATGCTTTAGCAAGGTCAATGAATATAGCACCTGTAGGCATATTACTATCGGATGATGAGTGTATGTCATTGGTAAATTTTAAGAGAGCAGTGGTGGTCGAGTGGTTTGGTCTAAAACCAGATTGGTGAGGTGATAATAGGTTATGATCAGTAAGATATTTAGATAGTTGATTATAAATGAATTACTCTAGCACATTTCCAGGATGGGGGAGTTTTACCAGTTGAAAAAGATAAATAAATCAGCCAGGGGAAATGATAAAACATGCAAGGCAAGTTTAAAGAACCTAATCTCCAGACCATCTGGACCAGCACTGCATCCAGAGCTTATCCCATCAGTGACCTGTTGGACATCAGTTGGTGTGATTGTTCTAAAGAGAAGGAGCTGTCACCTCTGGTCTGAGTCGGGTTACAGTCAGAGTGAGGGTGACTAGACAGGGAGCTACCGATGGTGGAGAAGTGTTGGCTAAATGCCTCTGCAATTAAAGATGGTTCTCTGACAGTTTCATTGTTCATTTTGATATGAGTAGTGTTATTTTTGGTGGGTTTGTTGGTTATACTATTGATTCTCTTCCAAAATTTCTTTGGGTTCTTAAAATTAGTTGACAGACAGTCCTTGTAGAAATTTGCCTTAGCATTTCTTGTATTGCTTTTACATTTATTCCTCAGCTCTTTATAAGCATTCAAGTCAGCAGAATCATTTGTTACACGGTATTTTTTCCATGCCTTGTCTCTTTGTTTGAATAAATGTATAAGATCTCCTTTTATCCAAGGTAAATGTCGACGCTTGACTTTAATTGTTGTCCAGGGAGCATGTTTATTAATTATCTCAACAAGCTCAGTATAAAGGAAATTCCAGGCATCTTCAACAAATGGTATTAGTTGAAATCTTTCCCAGTTGATGTTTAAGATATCTTGAATATAGAGATCAGAGTTAATATTAATAGTTTTCCTTACTTTGATAAGTTTAGGAGGAAGATGCAGCATCCTGATTTTCCAAACATAAAAAACCACAGAGTGGTCACTGAAAGAATCAGGTAATACCCCAGATTGTATAATTCTGTAGAAGAACTGGGACCAACTCTGGTAGGTTCACTTATAAGTTGGGTTAAGTTTATGCTGTTGAAGAGATTACGATCATTATGAGATGAATGATCTGCCCAAGTGGAGTTGAAATCACCTAATATGATTTTTTCATTAGTGCAGTCTAAAGAATTAATAGTGGACAAGATACATTCAGTTGTTTCAGTGGGGGCTTTTGGGGGTGTATAGATATTTCCTATGACCAGTTGTTTGTTCTCATGTAAAATAATTTTAACAAAAAGGCATTCAAAATGCAAGGGCTTCACAGTTGGTGAGATAAGTTCTGCAGTCAAGTTTGAGGATACATATGTCAAAAGACCCCCTCCTCTTGAACCCCTGTCTTCTTATATAATTAATTGTCGTGAAAGCAGTTTATGTGTTTTTTTCTCCAAATTCAAAGTACTTTTGCTTAGTGTATTGGAAAGCTCTGCTTATTTTTGATGAAAGTAATAAGTTTTCATTATCCAATTCTTTTATTTGTTTTTCCAATTCTTGAATTTTCAGTTTGTCTTTTTTCTTCTTTGCAGCTTCATATGATATGACCGAACCTCTCAGAAAGGCCTTAAAAGCCTCCCACAATGTTGAGGGTTTTGTCTCTGAGGTATCATTTTCTTCAAAGTATAAATTAATCTGTGTATCTGGGTATTCACAGAATCTCTTATCAGCCAACAGTTGAGGGTGCAGCCTCTTCAAGGTACACTGAGAAGGAGAGAGGGCTGTGACCTGAGATTCCTATATTGTGATAATTAGTGTTCAGTACTAAGGGTGCTAGTTTTGCATCTACTAAGAAGTAGCCAGTCCTACTGTGCGAGTTATGAACTGGGGAATAAAAGGAATCGTCTCTACCACTGGGGTTCAGTGTTCTCCAAATGTCCATTAGATTTGAGTTCTTTAAAAAAACATTCAGAAATTCACTTGAGTTATTTTTTGGGATTCTTCTGGATGAGGATCTATCTAGATATGGGTCTAATGTCATATTAAAATCTCCACCTATTATCAAGTTTGTTTGGGATACATCTGGCAGAAGAGCAAATATAGATAGATAGCCTTGATTGTCACTGACACACAGTACAGTACAGTACAGGTACAGTATTTCAATGAAATTGCATTTGATGAGTGAGCATCGGGCCGCTGCAAACTTAGTGCACCACCACTCCTCTCTTCTTCGCTAAAAAGGAGAATATTTATTCAAAGAATGAAGGCCTATCTAAGTTAGGTGTGTACAGGTTTACTAATGTAAGGTGTGTATTATAGAGTTCTCCTGTTACTATCAAATACCTCCCTTCCTTATCAACTATGCTGTCTTTATAAGTAGAGGGTATGCCTCTCCTAATC
The DNA here is from genome assembly GCF_018320785.1 of Cheilinus undulatus. Classification (NCBI taxonomy): domain Eukaryota; kingdom Metazoa; phylum Chordata; class Actinopteri; order Labriformes; family Labridae; genus Cheilinus; species Cheilinus undulatus. The sequence continues at coordinate 144,169 of NW_024571692.1, forward strand.
AAAATAGCTGTGCCTCTAGATTTACTTGGGAATGTTGAATGATATACACTTGGTATCCACTTAGTTTTGAGTCTATTGTGAGTTATTCTTCAAATGTGTTTCTTGTAGAAACATGATGTCCGAACCTAATGATTTCAAATGTGCCAGGGCTTTGCCTCTTTTAATTGGATCATTGAGTCCTCTAGTGTTCCAGCTTGTGAAGGTTAGACCCCCTTTTCTACTCTCACTAGTATCACTATTACGTCAAATTGTGCCCCTTTGCCAAAACGAGCTGTAGTGCAGGGGAGAATTGTATGGATAAGAGATTGCCATTTATCCAGAGCAAATTATATCACAGAGAGATTATTGTAGGTGCTGGAGTGATCTTACCACAGGAATGCATAGCCTCTGTTTACGTTTGGATGAGCTGCCTCGGTTAGCATTGCTATCATGTTAGCAGTGTTAGCAGCGAGTTTTAGCCGGCTAGCAGCTACCGCTAACCACCAAACTTTTCAGTCATTGTATTGTCCCTTGCGTTACTGCACAGTTCAGCTTAGGATGAGACAGATGAGTCGGATGAGGAAAGTCCTTCGGCGTACTCCTGGGCCTTTTTGGTATCAGTAAACAAGGTTTGTTCCCCGTTAAATGTCACTAGAAGCCTCGCCGGGTAAAGTAGGCCGTATCTAACGCCGGGTTTTCCTTGGAGTGGCTCCCTGGCCCGGTTGAAGAGTGCTCTCTGCTTTGCAACGAGTGGTTGATAGTCAGGGAAGATTTGTATTTTCTGACCTTGATATTCCATGTTCTTCGTGGCAGCTGCTTTATGTAGGATCTCCTCGAGTGTGGTCGTAGTGCAGGTGCAGGATGATGGGTCTGGGTGGCAGATGTGATTCACACTTATCCGTCTGTCTTTGCACCTTGGTATTGAGACGTGTTACCTGGCTCTGTAGTGTAGTAACGATGTCCGAATGAAAAGTGGCTGATTTTCCCATTTCCCTGATGGTATCACTATGTGCAGCCTATGTGCAGGTCTGAAGCAATGAAATCGAAGTTTGTAGGTCCTTTTTTTGTCACAGCTATTTCCCCTCTCAAGTCATCGTAGATGTTTTGGATTCTGCTGTCTATGGTACAGCAGATTTCAGATTTTAAGTGGGTCATTTTGTTGCATAGCGCCACGATAGCAGCTAACACTGCTCTGTTGGGAGGGTCCCGTTCCTCGGTCATCTCCTCAGGCATCTCGAGGTCAGGCAAACAGGGTGCCTCGTCAGGGCCTTGGTCGCTTGTCTCGGTTTTCTTATTTTTGGTTTGGGTTTAGGTGTTTATTTAGTAGCTAATGTTAGGGGTTTGGGGGTTTATTCATTGGCTTTAGGTGTTTAGTGGATAATGTTAGGGATTTAGGTGTTTATTTAGTAGCTAATGTTAGGGGTTTAGGTGTTTATTTAGTAGCTAATGTTAGGGGTTTGGGGGTTTATTCATTGGCTTTAGGTGTTTAGTGGATAATGTTAGGGATTTAGGTGTTTATTTAGTAGCTAATGTTAGGGATTTAGGTGTTTATTTAGTAGCTAATGTTAGGGGTTTGGGGGTTTATTCATTGGCTTTAGGTGTTTAGTGGATAATGTTAGGGATTTAGGTGTTTATTTAGTAGCTAATGTTAGGGGTTTAGGTGTTTATTTAGTAGCTAATGTTAGGGGTTTGGGGGTTTATTCATTGGCTTTAGGTGTTTAGTGGATAATGTTAGGGATTTAGGTGTTTATTTAGTAGCTAATGTTAGGGATTTAGGTGTTTATTTAGTAGCTAATGTTAGGGATTTAGGTGTTTATTTAGTAGCTAATGTTAGAGGTTTAGGTGTTTATTTAGTAGCTTATGTTAGGGGTTTAGGTTTTGTTTTTAGTGGCTACTATTAGAGGTTTAGGTGTTTATTCAGTGGCTTATGTTAGGGGTTTATTTAGTAGCTAATGTTAGGGGATTTAGGTGTTTATTTAGTGGCTAATGTTAGGGGTTTAGGTGTTTATTTGGTAGCTAATGTTAGGGGTTTGGGGGTTTATTCATTGGCTTTAGGTGTTTAGTGGATAATGTTAGGGATTTAGGTGTTTATTTAGTAGCTAATGTTAGGGGTTTAGGTGTTTATTTAGTAGCTAATGTTAGGGGTTTGGGGGTTTATTCATTGGCTTTAGGTGTTTAGTGGATAATGTTAGGGATTTAGGTGTTTATTTAGTAGCTAATGTTAGGGGTTTGGGGGTTTATTCATTGGCTTTAGGTGTTTAGTGGATAATGTTAGGGATTTAGGTGTTTATTTAGTAGCTAATGTTAGGGGTTTAGGTGTTTATTTAGTAGCTAATGTTAGGGGTTTGGGGGTTTATTCATTGGCTTTAGGTGTTTAGTGGATAATGTTAGGGATTTAGGTGTTTATTTAGTAGCTAATGTTAGGGATTTAGGTGTTTATTTAGTAGCTAATGTTAGGGATTTAGGTGTTTATTTAGTAGCTAATGTTAGAGGTTTAGGTGTTTATTTAGTAGCTTATGTTAGGGGTTTAGGTTTTGTTTTTAGTGGCTACTATTAGAGGTTTAGGTGTTTATTCAGTGGCTTATGTTAGGGGTTTATTTAGTAGCTAATGTTAGGGGATTTAGGTGTTTATTTAGTGGCTAATGTTAGGGGTTTAGGTGTTTATTTGGTAGCTAATGTTAGGGGTTATTTAGTAGCTAATGTGAGGGGTTTATTTAGTAGCTAATGTTAGGGGATTTAGGTGTTTAGTTGGATAATGTTAGGGATTTAGGTGTTTATTTAGTAGCTAATGTTAGGGGTTTAGGTGTTGATTTAGTAGCTAATGTTAGGTGTTTATTTAGTAGCTAATGTTAGGGGTTTATTTAGTGGCTAATGTTAGGTGTTTATTTAGTAGCTAATGTTAGGGGTTTATTTAGTGGCTAATGTTAGGTGTTTATTTAGTAGCTAATGTGAGGGGTTTATTTAGTAGCTAATGTTAGGGGATTTAGGTGTTTAGTTGGATAATGTTAGGGATTTAGGTGTTTATTTAGTAGCTAATGTTAGGGGTTTAGGTGTTTATTTAGTAGCTAATGTTAGGTGTTTATTTAGTAGCTAATGTTAGGGGTTTATTTAGTGGCTAATGTTAGGTGTTTATTTAGTGGCTAATGTTAGGGGTTTATTTAGTGGCTAATGTTAGGGGTTTATTCAGTGGCTAATGTTAGGGGTTTATTTAGTGGCTAATGTTAGGGGTTTATTCAGTGGCTAATGTTAGGGGTTTATTCAGTGGCTAATGTTAGGGGTTTATTCAGTGGCTAATGTTAGGGGTTTGGGGGTTTATTCATTGGCTAATGTTAGAGGTTTAGGTGTCTATTTAGTAGCTAATGTTAGGGGTTATTCAGTAGCTAATGTGAGGGGTTTATTTAGTAGCTAATGTTAGGGGTTTAGGTGTTTATTTAGTAGCCAATTTTAGGGGTTTAGGTTTTGTTTTTAGTAGCTAATGTTAGGGGTTTAGGTGTTTATTTAGTAGCCAATGTTAGGGGTTTAGGTTTTGTTTTTAGTAGCTAATGTTAGGGGTTTAGGTGTTTATTTAGTAGCTAATGTTAGGGGTTTAGGTGTTTATTTAGTAGCTAATGTTAGGGGTTTGGGGGTTTATTCATTGGCTTTAGGTGTTTAGTGGATAATGTTAGGGATTTAGGTGTTTATTTAGTAGCTAATGTTAGGGGTTTAGGTGTTTATTTAGTAGCTAATGTTAGGGATTTAGGTGTTTATTTAGTAGCTAATGTTAGGGATTTAGGTGTTTATTTAGTAGCTAATGTTAGGGATTTAGGTGTTTATTTAGTAGCTAATGTTAGGGATTTAGGTGTTTATTTAGTAGCTAATGTTAGAGGTTTAGGTGTTTATTTAGTAGCTTATGTTAGGGGTTTAGGTTTTGTTTTTAGTGGCTACTATTAGAGGTTTAGGTGTTTATTCAGTGGCTTATGTTAGGGGTTTATTTAGTAGCTAATGTTAGGGGATTTAGGTGTTTATTTAGTGGCTAATGTTAGGGGTTTAGGTGTTTATTTAGTAGCTAATGTTAGGGGTTATTTAGTAGCTAATGTGAGGGGTTTATTTAGTAGCTAATGTTAGGGGATTTAGGTGTTTAGTTGGATAATGTTAGGGATTTAGGTGTTTATTTAGTAGCTAATGTTAGGGGTTTAGGTGTTTATTTAGTAGCTAATGTTAGGGGTTTATTTAGTGGCTAATGTTAGGGGTTTATTTAGTGGCTAATGTTAGGGGTTTATTCAGTGGCTAATGTTAGGGGTTTATTTAGTGGCTAATGTTAGGGGTTTATTTAGTGGCTAATGTTAGGTGTTTATTTAGTGGCTAATGTTAGGGGTTTATTTAGTGGCTAATGTTAGGGGTTTATTTAGTGGCTAATGTTAGGGGTTTATTCAGTGGCTAATGTTAGGGGTTTATTCAGTGGCTAATGGTAGGGGTTTATTTAGTGGCTAACGTTAGGGGTTTATTCAGTGGCTAATGTTAGGGGTTTGGGGGTTTATTCATTGGCTAATGTTAGAGGTTTAGGTGTCTATTTAGTGGCTAATGTTAGGGGTCTATTCAGTGGCTAATGTTAGGGGTTTATTCAGTGGCTAATGTTAGGGGTTTATTTAGTGGCTAATGTTAGGGGTTTATTCAGTGGCTAATGTTAGGGGTTTATTTAGTGGCTAATGTTAGGGGTTTATTCAGTGGCTAATGTTAGGGGTTTGGGGGTTTATTCATTGGCTAATGTTAGAGGTTTAGGTGTCTATTTAGTAGCTAATGTTAGGGGTTATTCAGTAGCTAATGTGAGGGGTTTATTTAGTAGCTAATGTTAGGGGTTTAGGTGTTTATTTAGTAGCCAATGTTAGGGGTTTAGGTTTTGTTTTAGTAGCTAATGTTAGGGGTTTAGGTGTTTATTTAGTAGCCAATGTTAGGGGTTTAGGTTTTGTTTTTAGTAGCTAATGTTAGGGGTTTAGGTGTTTATTTAGTAGCCAATGTTAGGGGTTTAGGTTTTGTTTTTAGTAGCTAATGTTAGGGGTTTAGGTGTTTATTTAGTAGCCAATGTTAGGGGTTTAGGTTTTGTTTTTAGTAGCTAATGTTAGGGGTTTAGGTGTTTATTTAGTAGCTAATGTTAGGGGTTTATTTAGTAGCTAATGTTAGGGGTTTATTTAGTGGCTAATGTTAGGGGTTTATTTAGTGGCTAATGTTAGGGGTTTATTTAGTGGCTAATGTTAGGGGTTTATTCAGTGGCTAATGTTAGGGGTTTATTCAGTGGCTAATGGTAGGGGTTTATTTAGTGGCTAACGTTAGGGGTTTATTCAGTGGCTAACGTTAGAGGTTTATTCAGTGGCTAATGTTAGGGGTTTGGGGGTTTATTCATTGGCAAATGTTAGAGGTTTAGGTGTCTATTTAGTGGCTAATGTTAGGGGTTTATTCAGTGGCTAATGTTAGGGGTTTATTCAGTGGCTAATGTTAGGGGTTTATTCAGTGGCTAACGTTAGGGGTTTATTCAGTGGCTAATGTTAGGGGTTTATTCAGTGGCTAATGTTAGGGGTTTATTCAGTGGCTAATGTTAGGGGTTTATTTAGTGGCTAATGTTAGGGGTTTATTCAGTGGCTAATGTTAGGGGTTTATTCAGTGGCTAATGTTAGGGGTTTATTTAGTGGCTAATGTTAGGGGTTTATTCAGTGGCTAATGTTAGGGGTTTATTCAGTGGCTAATGTTAGGGGTTTATTCAGTGGCTAATGTTAGGGGTTTGGGGGTTTATTCATTGGCTAATGTTAGAGGTTTAGGTGTCTATTTAGTGGCTAATGTTAGGGGTTATTCAGTAGCTAATGTGAGGGGTTTATTTAGTAGCTAATGTTAGGGGTTTAGGTGTTTATTTAGTAGCCAATGTTAGGGGTTTAGGTTTTGTTTTTAGTAGCTAATGTTAGGGGTTTAGGTGTTTATTTAGTAGCCAATGTTAGGGGTTTAGGTTTTGTTTTTAGTAGCTAATGTTAGGGGTTTAGGTGTTTATTTAGTAGCCAATGTTAGGGGTTTAGGTTTTGTTTTTAGTAGCTAATGTTAGGGGTTTATGTTTTTATTTAGTAGGCAATGTTAGTGGGTTAGGTTTTGTTTTTAGTAGCTAATGTTAGGGGTTTAGGTGTTTATTTAGTAGCCAATGTTAGGGGTTTAGGTTTTGTTTTTAGTGGCTAATGTTAGGGGTTTATTTAGTGGCTAATGTTAGGGGTTTATTTAGTGGCTAATGTTAGGTGTTTATTTAGTTGGATAATGTTAGGGGTTTAGGTGTTTATTTAGTAGCTAATGTTAGGGGTTTAGGTGTTTATTACGTGGCTAATCTTAGGGGTTAGGGGTTTATTCAGTGGCTGTTGTTAGAGGTTCAGGTGTTTATTCAGTCGCTAATGTTAGAGGTTTAGGTGTTTTTTCAGTGGCTAATCTTAGGGGTTTGTTTAGTAGTTAATGTTAGGTGTTAAGGTGTTTTTTTAGTGGATAATGTTAGCGGTTTAGGTGTTAATTTGGTAGCTAATGTTAGGGGTTTATTCAGTGGCTAATGTAAGGGTTTTATTTAGTAGCTAATGTTAGGGGTTTATTTATAAGCTAATGTTAGGGGTTTATTCAGTGGCTATTGTTAGGGGTTTATTCAGTGGCTATTGTTTGGGGTGTATTTAGTAGCTAATGTTAGGGGTTTATTCAGTGGCTATTGTTAGGGGTTTATTCAGTGGCTATTGTTAGGGGTTTATTCAGTGGCTATTGTTTGGGGTGTATTTAGTAGCTAATGTTAGGGGTTTATTCAGTGGCTATTGTTAGGGGTTTATTCAGTGGCTATTGTTTGGGGTGTATTTAGTAGCTAATGTTAGGGGTTTATTCAGTGGCTATTGTTAGGGGTTTATTCAGTGGCTATTGTTTGGGGTGTATTTAGTAGCTAATGTTAGGGGTTAAGGGGTGTATTCAGTGGCTAATGTTAGGGTTTTTTTTTTAGTAGCTAATGTTGGGGATGTATTTAGTAGCTAATGTTAGGGGTTTAGAGGTTTATTCAATGGCTAATTTTAGAGGTTTAGGTGTTTATTCAGTGGCTAATGTTAGGAGTTTGTTTAGTAGCTAATGTTAGGGTTTTTTTTAGTAGCTAACGTTAGGGATTTATTTAGTAACTAATGTTAGGGGATTTAGGTGTTTATTCATTGGCTAATTTTAGAGGTTTAGGGGTTTATTCAGTGGATAACGTTAGAGGTTTAGGTGTTTATTTAGTAGCTAATGTTAGGGGTTTTAGGGTGTATTTAGTAGCTAATGTTAGGGGTTTTAGGGTGTATTGAGTAGCTAATGTTAGGGGTTTTAGGGTGTATTCAGTAGCCAATGTTAGGGGTTTTAGGGTGTATTCAGTAGCCAATGTTAGGGGTTTTAGGGTGTATTTAGTAGCTAATGTTAGGGGTTTTAGGGTGTATTCAGTAGCCAATGTTAGGGGTTTTAGGGTGTATTTAGTAGCCAATGTTAGGGGTTTTAGGGTGTATTTAGTAGCCAATGTTAGGGGTTTTAGGGTGTATTTAGTAGCTAATGTTAGGGGTTTTGGTTTCTTTTTTGGGGGGGCTATTGTTTGGGGTTTTAGAGGTTCAATGTCATGGCTCGGTCAGTTTTGGCCAGACCAAAGAGGGCTGTCTGTCTGTCTGCTCTACTTTCTCCTCTCCCTCCCTCTTCCTCTTCCTCCAGATTTCTCTTTCTCAGTTAAGCCGGGGTTTCCTCTGTGTTTCAGTCTGATTAACATTCAGGACACTGGTGTTGTTTTTTTCCTTGGAGCATGCTCAGTGTGAGCGTGCTCCGTTTATCTGAGCATGCTTGGTGTCGTCTTTCACTGTCTCCAGATGTGAGCAGACACAAAGAGCAGCTCATCTGTGCTGATGGAGGTTTTTTCACCGCAGCTGAAGAGAACAATAATCTGAGTTTAAGGATAATAAATGCCTGTTATTGGTCATTTCTGGATAACATATGGAAAATTTGTTTAAGTCTGTTATTTTACTGCAGATGTCTGATAAAGTCATCAGCTCAAACTAACCTATCATGATAAAACAGCAGTAAACTGTAAAATGAGAGGGTTTCATGGCACTAACAGATCATATTTCTTCTTTTTTGTTGGTTCTTAGCAGCATTTGTCACTCTGAAGTCAGTCCCAGTAGTTCTTCTTCCCTCCATTTGTGTTTGCTCATTTTGGCATCAAACACCAGCATTTTCACCATGGCCCACTGACTCTGACCCACCCTGGTCAGGAAAGAGCAAACACGTCTTTTTCACCAAGAAAAATATTTTTGATGGTTCTCTACTCTTCTGTTGTTCTACACCCCCCACCCCTTCCTCAGCTACTATTGTTTACAGGATTAGATTAAAATTAAACCACACCCAAAGCTACTGCCTCTTTCTCCTCAGATAATGCTGATTGGTCCGCTCTGTCTCTGACCAAAAACAAGCCAATCAGATTAAATCTTTGACAAACCTCCTGATGACAGATGTGAATTTTGACTCTGATGCATTAGTGATGATTTTCTGTTGGTTAAAAAAAATGGCAGCATTGGCATCAAAGGAGAACTCTTTTTATATCCATCCAAAATCTGTCCTTTTTCTGTCTTCTTCATGAGCATCAGGAATTTTAATTAAGGGCCTTGATAATCCTTGTGTGGTTAGGGTTGGGCAGTGAGGTTGAGGTAAGGGCCTTGATAATCCCTGTGTGGTTAGGGTTGGGCAGTGAGGTTAAGGTATGGGCCTAGATAATCCCGGTGTGGTTAGGGTTGGGCAGTGAGGTTGAGGTAAGGGCCTTGATAATCCTTGTGTGGTTAGGGTTGGGCAGTGAGGTTGAGGTAAGGGCCTTGATAATCCTTGTGTGGTTAGGGTTGGGCAGTGAGGTTGAGGTAAGGGCCTTGATAATCCTTGTGTGGTTAGGGTTGGGCAGTGAGGTTGAGGTAAGGGCCTTGATAGTCCTTGTGTGGTTAGGGTTGGGCAGTGAGGTTGAGGTAAGGGCCTTGATAATCCTTGTGTGGTTAGGGTTGGGCAGTGAGGTTGAGGTAAGGGCCTTGATAGTCCCTGTGTGGTTAGGGTTGGGCAGTGAGGTTGAGGTAAGGGCCTTGATAATCCTTGTGTGGTTAGGGTTGGGCAGTGAGGTTGAGGTAAGGGCCTTGATAATCCTTGTGTGGTTAGGGTTGGGCAGTGAGGTTGAGGTAAGGGCCTTGATAATCCTTGTGTGGTTAGGGTTGGGCAGTGAGGTTGAGGTAAGGGCCTTGATAATCCTTGTGTGGTTAGGGTTGGGCAGTGAGGTTGAGGTAAGGGCCTTGATAATCCTTGTGTGGTTAGGGTTGGGCAGTGAGGTTGAGGTAAGGGCCTTGATAGTCCCTGTGTGGTTAGGGTAAGCGATAAAGGTTAGAAGTTTGAAACAGACAAAATTGTGCAAAAAGATCTAAAACTCTTCAAATTCTGGAAAAAAATTTGGAAGGAAGCCAGACAAGGGATTCTCAAGGAATATTAAATTAAATATTAAATTAGTAAACTCTAACAACGACAAAAACGTAATAATACCTCTTCTGTCTCTGGTGTTTATACGTTCTCATGATCGTCTCTTTAAGGTTTATACGTTTTCATGATCGTCTCTGAGGTTTATATGTTTGCAAGATCGTCTCTCTGAGTTTATATGTTCTCATGGTCATCTCTCTGAGGTCTTATGTTCTCATGATCGTCTCTCTGGTGTTTATATGTTCTTATGATCCTCTCTGAGTATTAAACATTCTCGTGATCGTCTCTGAGGTTTATACGTTCTCATGATTGTCTCTGAGGTTTATACGTTCTCATGATCGTCTCTGAGGTTTATACATTCTCATGATTGTCTCTGAGGTTTATACGTTCTCGTGATTGTCTCTGAGGTTTATACGTTCTCATGACCAACTCTGAGGTTTATACGTTCTCATGATCGTCTCTGGTGTTTATACGTTCTCATGATCGTCTCTGAGGTTTATATGTTCTCAAGATCGTCTCTAAGGTTTATACATTCTCATGATCCTCTCTGGTGTTTATACATTCTCATGATCATCTCTGAGGTTTATACGTTCTCATGATTGTCTCTGAGGTTTATACGTTCTCATGATCGTCTCTGAGGTTTATACATTCTCATGATCATCTCTGAGGTTTATACGTTCTCATGATTGTCTCTGAGGTTTATACGTTCTCATGATCGTCTCCGAGGTTAATACGTTCTCGTGATTGTCTCTGAGGTTTATATGTTCTCATGATTGTCTCTGAGGTTTATACGTTCTCATGATCGTCTCCGAGGTTAATACGTTCTCATGATCGTCTCTGAGGTTTATATGTTCTCATGATTGTCTCTGAGGTTTATACGTTGTCATGATCGTCTCCGAGGTTAATACGTTCTCATGATCGTCTCTGAGGTTTATACGTTCTCATGATCGTCTCTGAGGTTTATACATTCTCATGATTGTCTCTGAGGTTTATACGTTCTCATGATTGTCTCTGAGGTTTATACGTTCTCATGACCGTCTCTGAGGTTTATACGTTCTCATGATCGTCTCTGGTGTTTATACGTTCTCATGATCGTCTCTGAGGTTTATATGTTCTCAAGATCGTCTCTAAGGTTTATACATTCTCATGATCATCTCTGAGGTTTATACGTTCTCATGATTGTCTCTGAGGTTTATACATTCTCATGATTGTCTCTGAGGTTTATACGTTCTCATGATCGTCTCTGAGGTTTATACATTCTCATGATCATCTCTGAGGTTTATACGTTCTCATGATTGTCTCTGAGGTTTATACGTTCTCATGATCGTCTCCGAGGTTAATACGTTCTCGTGATAGTCTCTGAGGTTTATATGTTCTCATGATCGTCTCTGAGGTTTATACGTTCTCATGATCGTCTCTGAGGTTTATACGTTCTCGTGATTGTCTCTGAGGTTTATATGTTCTCATGATTGTCTCTGAGGTTTATACGTTCTCATGACTGTCTCTGAGGTTTATTCATTCTCATGATCGTCTCTGAGGTTTATACATTCTCATGATCGTCTCTGAGGTTTATACGTTCTCATGACTGTCTCTGAGGTTTATACATTCTCATGATCGTCTCTGAGGTTTATATGTTCTCATGATCGTCTCTGAGGTTAATACGTTCTCATGATCGTCTCTGAGGTTTATACGTTCTCGTGATTGTCTCTGAGGTTAATATGTTCTCATGATCATCTCTGAGGTTTATACATTCTTATGACTGTCTCTGAAGTTTATATGTTCTCATGATCGTCTCTCTGAGGTTTATACATTCTCATGATTGTCTCTGAGGTTTATACATTCTCATGATCATCTCTCTGGGATTTATACGTTCTCATGACCGTCTCTCTGAGGTTTATATGTTCTCATGACCGTCTCTCTGAGGTTTATATGTTCTCATGATCATCTCTCTGAGGTTTATATGTTCTCATGACCGTCTCTCTGAGGTTTATATGTTCTCATGACTGTCTCTCTGAGGTTTATACGTTCTCATGATCGTCTCTGGTGTTTATATGTTCTCATGACCGTCTCTCTGAGGTTTATATGTTCTCATGGCCGTCTCTCTGAGGTTTATATGTTCTCATGATCATCTCCCTGGGATTTATACGTTCTCATGACCGTCTCTCTGAGGTTTATATGTTCTCATGACCGTCTCTCTGAGGTTTATATGTTCTCATGGCCGTCTCTCTGAGGTTTATATGTTCTCATGATCATCTCCCTGGGATTTATACGTTCTCATGACCGTCTCTCTGAGGTTTATATGTTCTCATGACCGTCTCTCTGAGGTTTATATGTTCTCATGATCATCTCTCTGAGGTTTATATGTTCTCATGACCGTCTCTCTGAGGTTTATATGTTCTCATGACTGTCTCTCTGAGGTTTATACATTCTCATGATCGTCTCTGAGGTTTATACGTTCTCATGATCGTCTCTGGTGTTTATATGTTCTCATGACCGTCTCTCTGAGGTTTATACATTCTCATGATCGTCTCTGAGGTTTATACGTTCTCATGATTGTCTCTCTGAGGTTTATACGTTCTCATGATTGTCTCTGAGGTTTATACATTCTGATGATTGTCTCTCTGAGGTTTATACGTTCTCATGATCGTCTCTGAGGTTTATACGTTCTCATGACCATCTCTCTGAGATTTATATGTTCTCATGATCGTCTCTGAGGTTTATACGTTCTCATGATTGTCTCTGAGGTTTATACGTTCTCATGATTGTCTCTGAGGTTTATACATTCTCATGATTGTCTCTCTGAGGTTTATACATTCTCATGACTGTCTCTGAGGTTTATACGTTCTCATGACTGTCTCTGAGGTTTATATGTTCTCATGATTGTCTCTGAGGTTTATATGTTCTCATGACTGTCTCTGAGGTTTATACATTCTCATGACTGTCTCTGAGGTTTATACGTTCTCATGACTGTCTCTGAGGTTTATACATTCTCATGACTGTCTCTGAGGTTTATACGTTCTCATGACTGTATCTGAGGTTTATACATTCTCATGATTGTCTCTGAGGTTTATACGTTCTCATGACTGTCTCTGAGATTTATAGGTTCTCATGATTGTCTCTGAGGTTTATATGTTCTCATGATCGTCTCTCTGAGGTTTATATGTTCTCATGATCATTTCTCTGAGGTTTATATGTTCTCATGATCGTCTCTCTGAGGTTTATATGTTCTCATGATCATCTCTCTGAGGTTTATATGTTCTCATGATCATCTCTCTGAGGTTTATCTGTCTCATGATCGTCTCTCTGAGGTTTATATATTCTCATGATCGTCTCTGGTGTTTATATGTTCTCATGACCGTCTCTCTGAGGTTTATACGTTCTCATGATCGTCTCTCTGAGGTTTATACGTTCTCATGATCGTCTCTCTGAGGTTTGTACGTTCTCATGATCGTCTCTGAGGTTTATACGTTCTCATGACCGTCTCTCTGAGGTTTATACGTTCTCATGATCGTCTCTCTGAGGTTTAGAAGTTCTTTTTATCGTCTCTCTGATTCACACACAACTATCTTTTAGACATCGTTTAACCGTTAGAGCGTTGGTTCCACACTGCTTTCTCTGATTTATGGTGGAGAACAGTTCTCTGTGTTCTGGTTGAAACCATGTCCACTTATGAAAACCAGATGACGAGCTGAGAGGAGAAAGAAATGCACAGTTCAATGACCCTCCCCCACTCTCCCCCTCCTCCTTTAAAAACATACAGTCCCCCCCCCAGATCTCTCCCATGGTCCTCCCCTCCCTCTCTCCTCCTCTGCTGAGCTGCAAGGCGATATGCAGCTCTCACAGTTTCTCTCCTGGAGTTTGCAGACAGAGAGACGACGAGAGAAACAGCCAGTTCAGATGAAGAAAGAAAAGTTTGGATAGACAACGGTGGAAGGAGAGAGACAGAGAGAGAAACGGGGTCAGAAAAAGAGAACACCTGGTTGATCACGAGGAGAGAGAGAGACAGGTTATTTATTTTTTCATTGATACATCTATTAACCAGACAACAGAGTAAAGTTAGAGCCAGACCAGCTAATCAGAGAGAGAGAGACCGGGGGATCAGAGAGAGACTTGAGGTGAGACCAGCATCAGTTCAGGATGGACCCCCTGCTAAGTGGATCCTGGGCTCTGCTTCTGGCCACCCTGCTACCCCTGCTCTGTGGGGTTTCCTGTGGACAGGACCAGGAGCTGAGAGAGACGGATGCTGTGTGCTCAGATGACAGCTGCTTGGTGGCCTACTTCCAGAGGAAGACCTTCCTGGATGCGTGGCGAGCGTGTAAGAAGAGAGGTGGAACTCTGGCCACCATTAAACACAGCAGAGATGCCGCCGCCATCTCCTCGCTCTTCTCGGCAATTGACCTGCCACACTCGCGCTCTAAGGTGCAGGTCTGGATCGGCCTGCAGCGCCACCCTCGCCAGTGCTCATCCAGCCGCCTGCTCAGAGGGTTCTTCTGGACCACTGGAGACCAGGACACAGAGTTCACAAACTGGCTTGAGGCAGAGTCTCACGGGACATGCTTGGTGTCTCGCTGTGTGGTCATTGGCTACAACCGCCTCGACACCACAGATAACTTCAAGTGGCTGGAAGGGGCATGCTCAGTGAGCATGGATGGGTACCTGTGTCAGTACTCCTACCCAGGCATGTGTTCGGCACTGTGGGAGGAGGGGGCAGGGCGCGCCCTCTACAGCACGCCGTTCAACTTGGTCAGCTCTCTGCTGATTCACGTCCCCTCTGGATCCAATGCCACTGTTCCCTGCCCCAACAATGATGACCAGCAGTTGGTGATGTGCGAGCAGAAGGAGGATGGCTCAGTGGACTGGTCCAGACAGCCCCCACTGTGCCCATCCCATCAGGGCTGGTGTGGCGCGGATAACGGTGGCTGCGAACATTACTGCAGATTGGCCGGGGGTCATGTCTACTGCGAGTGTGCAGACAGGTATCAGCTGGGAGAAGATGGCCGAAGCTGTGAGCCATCTGACCCCTGTAAGAGCGCCCCCTGTCAGGCAGAGTGCCTTCCGGTGGCTGACAGCTACCGCTGCACCTGTCCTGAGGGCTATATGCTCGCCCCAGACGAAGAGAGCTGCGTGGATGTGGACGAGTGCCTGCAGAGTCCGTGTGAGCAGGTCTGCATCAACACCGAGGGGTCGTTTCGCTGCGACTGTCGGGATGGGTTCACACTGGACCAGGGCGTTGTCTGTGAGGATGAAGATGAGTGCATGAATGACCCATGTGACCATGAGTGCGAGAACACGGAGGGCTCTTACATCTGTCACTGCCCACTCGGGTACTTTCCGGTCCCTGAGGACCCCAGCCGGTGTCAGGACATTGATGAGTGCCAGTACCCTGAGACCTGCCAGCAGATGTGTGTCAACTATGAGGGTTGGTTCGTGTGCTACTGCAAGGAGGGCTATGAGCTGGGGACAGACCTGTACTCCTGCCATAGGAGGGATCAGGACGACCGACAGACCGCCGTCACCCCCTCCTTTCCCTGGGGGACCCACCAGCCCCAGTTGGACCCTAACTACAACTGGACCCAGCACAGGATCATCCAGTGGACCCCAGAGGACGAGGGCCCTTCTCTGGACTGGCTGACTGACCCACCTGCCATCCAGGACTCTGATGTCATCAGGGTCACCAGCTCACCACTCGATTCAGACCCCCAAACACCAGAGGACCAGGGTGAGGAGGATCTGGATGCTGGGGGGGCATTTCTGTTGGAGTGGGGGGGGCGATCAGTGTCCGAGCCAGTCACCACTGAGTCCGCCACCACTGAGTCTGCCACCACTGAGTCTGCCACCACTGAGTCTGCCACCACTGAGTCCGCCACCACCGAGCTCGCCACTGTGACAGGTCAGATATGACTAATCAATTCAGTTTGGTCTCCTTCGGTTTCACCTTTTCCTCATCTGTAGGGGCAGAGATCATCATGGTAGCAGGATGATAGACTCTGATCTGGTTCTAGTCCCTGTCAAACACTGATACCACTAAACTACTAGACACTTTAGGCAGATTAACTACTAGATACTGTGGGACTCTGCATACAGTGAAAAGAAAAGTTGTTTTCTGTCATTTCAAATGTCAGAGCGCCCCCTCTCTGTTGGTTCAAAAACTGACTAAAGCACCTTAGATTTCAATCTTTGGTACTTAGTGATCAATAAAACAACCGATCATATTGATTTAAAACTCAAACTTTTAAAAGTATGAAACAAAGTACAGAAAAAGATCCAAATGAATATTGATTTTCCCAGGTCAGATAAAAATATTTGCCTTTGAATTTTGGTCATGTTGCCTTGCCATAGTCCCAGAGTTAGGCTTAATGAATTCATCCATGACCTTTTCCACGTCTCCTCATGTTACAACCACAGACATAAAACTTTTCATTAGGATTTCATGATAGTCAACTTAAAGTGGAGCATGATTGTGTGGTGGAAGGAAAATTATACTTGATGTTCATAATTGTCTACATGTTTGGTGTGTCCTCCACATGTTTGGTGTGTCCTCCACATGTTTGGTGTGTCCTCCACATGTTTGGTGTGTCCTCCACATGTTTGGTGTGTCCTCCACGTGTTGTGTAGGTATGATATTTTTGGTCAAGTGTCCCATCCCTAGTGTCAGTGTTAGGTTTAGGTAGATGTGATATTTTTGGTAATGTGTCCCATCCCTAGTGTCAGTGTTAGGTTTAGGCAGATGTGATATTTTTGGTCACGTGGTCCATCCCTAGTGTCAGTGTTAGGTTTAGGTAGATGTGATATTTTTGGTCATGTGTCCCATCCCTAGTGTCAGTGTTAGGTTTAGGTAGATGTGATATTTTTGGTCATGTGGCCCATCCCTAGTGTCAGTGTTAGGTTTAGGTAGATGTGATATTTTTGGTCATGTGGCCCATCCCTAGTGTCAGTGTTAGGTTTAGGTAGATGTGATATTTTTGGTCATGTGGCCCATCCCTAGTGTCAGTGTTAGGTTTAGGTAGATGTGATATTTTTGGTCATGTGTCCCATCCCTATTGTCAGTGTTAGGTTTAGGTAGATGTGATATTTTTGGTCATGTGTCCCATCCCTATTGTCAGTGTTAGGTTTAGGTAGATGTGATATTTTTGGTCATGTGTCCCATCCCTATTGTCAGTGTTAGGTTTAGGTAGATGTGATATTTTTGGTCATGTGTCCCATCCCTATTGTCAGTGTTAGGTTTAGGTAGATGTGATATTTTTGGTCATGTGTCCCATCCCTAGTGTCAGTGCTAGGTTCAGATAGATGTGATATTTTTGGTCACATGGCCCATCCCTAGTTTCAGTGGTAAATGTGATTTACTTGGTCATGTGACCTGGTTCTTGTCGTTTTCACGTCTGTCTCCTCTCTTCTCAGAATCAGAAGTCACACCAGACTCATACGACAATCTTGACGAGGAGGACGCCACCACGTTGGCCCCCCTTCTCTCCACCACCACCATCTCTGGCGGGGCCTGGAACTGGTGGGTGGAGTCAACCACAAACCCCCAGGAAGACGGCCATCCAGATCAACCAATCAGAGAGCAGGACACATTTGCAGATCCAGACAACCCTGAAGAGAAGGTGCAGAGTCCAGCTGGGGAAAACCCCAGACTCTTGCAAAAGGAGATCACACACTCCCAAGACCCCACTGTTCTGACCCCGCTTAGCCCTGCCCAGACTCCCCCGAGCAACGGCGAGGGCGTTGGAACTCTTCAGGGTGGTGGCGAGGATGGGGGTGATCATCGGGGCGAGGGCAAGGATGGGGGCAGCAGGAGCGCTGTTGATCCAGAGGGGGAGGAGGTGGGCCAGAAGGAGAGCAGTCTGTGGCTCCTGGTGGGGCTCCTGGTTCCTCTGAGCATCTTTGTCGTGGTCATGGTGGCACTGGGCATCGTCTTCTGCACGCGCTGCTCCATCCAACCACGAAACAAGGACGCCAGTGACTGCTACCACTGGATCTCTGGAGCCCACGACAAACAGGGAGTTGCCCCCCCCTCGGGCGAGGTCAGGACCCTGGTATAGAGCTAAGAGGGTCCCAGAGAGGGTCCCAGAGGGGGGGCAATGGTTAGATAAACAGACAGCGAGAGAGAGAGGAGTGATGGACGAGCTGGGAGAACAGAGACCTCTGGGTTATAATCGGCACGGCATTCTGGGAGTGTTTACACAAACACTGAGAACAGAAACTTCACACGAACTTCATAAACGGCGGATTTTAGAACTGAAAACAAAAGCTTCACAAAACTTTAAAAAGTTTAAAAACTTCTGACTTTATTACAGAGACTGTTGAAGAGTCTGGTTTTAGACTTAGTGGACAGGAATGGACGTAAAAACTTGATCTAATCCTAAATTATTTCTACATCTGACTTTGTAAAGGTCTCCAGTCGTTTTCATATTCCCAAGGATTCTTTAATCCCAGAAACTGCCTTTAAAATAAAAATCTTATTAAAATTAGTATCAGGATCTAGTGCTCATTGGTAACGGGACTTCAGGATCCAGACTGGGTAGGGTGAGGGTAATGACACTGTGGTAATGTCTCAGTATTAATGTTGATATATTAAAGTCACTGTGGTAATGTCTCAATGTTAATGTTGATATATTAAAGTCACTGTGGTAATGTCTCAATGTTAATGTTGATATATTAAAGTCAATGTGGTAATGTCTCAATATTAATGTTGATATATTAAAGTCACTGTGGTAATGTCTCAATGTTAATGTTGATATATCAAAGTCACTGTGGTAATGTCTCAATGTTAATGTTGATATATTAAAGTCACTGTGGTAATGTCTCAATATTAATGTTGATATATTAAAGTCACTGTGGTAATGTCTCAATGTTACTGTTGATATATTAAAGTCACTGTGGTAATGTCTCAATATTATTGTTGATATATCAAAGTCACTGTGGTAATGTCTCAATGTTAATGTTGATATATTAAAGTCACTGTGGTAATGTCTCAATATTAATGTTGATATATCAAAGTCACTGTGGTAATGTCTCAATGTTAATGTTGATATATCAAAGTCACTGTGGTAATGTCTCAATGTTAATGTTGATATATTAAAGTCACTGTGGTAATGTCTCAATGTTAATGTTGATATATCAAAGTCACTGTGGTAATGTCTCAATTTTAATGTTGATATATTAAAGTCAATGTGGTAATGTCTCAATATTAATGTTGATATATCAAAGTCACTGTGGTAATGTCTCAATGTTAATGTTGATATATCAAAGTCACTGTGGTAATGTCTCAATGTTAATGTTGATATATTAAAGTCACTGTGGTAATGTCTCAATGTTAATGTTGATATATCTAAGTCACTGTGGTAATGTCTCAATTTTAATGTTGATATATTAAAGTCAATGTGGTAATGTCTCAATATTAATGTTGATATATTAAAGTCACTGTGGTAATGTCTCAATGTTAATGTTGATATATTAAAGTCACTGTGGTAATGTCTCAATGTTAATGTTGATATATTAAAGTCACTGTGGTAATGTCTCAATGTTAATGTTGATATATTAAAGTCACTGTGGTAATGTCTCAATATTAATGTTGATATATTAAAGTCACTGTGGTAATGTCTCAATGTTACTGTTGATATATTAAAGTCACTGTGGTAATGTCTCAATATTATTGTTGATATATCAAAGTCACTGTGGTAATGTCTCAATGTTAATGTTGATATATTAAAGTCACTGTGGTAATGTCTCAATATTAATGTTGATATATCAAAGTCACTGTGGTAATGTCTCAATGTTAATGTTGATATATTAAAGTCACTGTGGTAATGTCTCAATGTTAATGTTGATATATCAAAGTCACTGTGGTAATGTCTCAATTTTAATGTTGATATATTAAAGTCAATGTGGTAATGTCTCAATATTAATGTTGATATATTAAAGTCACTGTGGTAATGTCTCAATGTTAATGTTGATATATTAAAGTCACTGTGGTAATGTCTCAATGTTAATGTTGATATATTAAAGTCACTTTGGTAATGTCTCAATGTTAATGTTGATATATCAAAGTCACTGTGGTAATGTCTCAATTTTAATGTTGATATATTAAAGTCAATGTGGTAATGTCTCAATATTAATGTTGATATATTAAAGTCACTGTGGTAATGTCTCAATGTTAATGTTGATATATTAAAGTCACTGTGGTAATGTCTCAATGTTAATGTTGATATATTAAAGTCACTGTGGTAATGTCTCAATATTAATGTTGATATATTAAAGTCACTGTGGTAATGTCTCAATGTTAATGTTGATATATTAAAGTCACTGTGGTAATGTCTCAATATTAATGTTGATATATTAAAGTCACTGTGGTAATGTCTCAGTGTTAATGTTGATATATTAAAGTCACTGTGGTAATGTCTCAATATTATTGTTGATATATCAAAGTCACTGTGGTAATGTCTCAATGTTAATGTTGATATATTAAAGTCACTGTGGTAATGTCTCAATATTAATGTTGATATATCAAAGTCACTGTGGTAATGTCTCAATGTTAATGTTGATATATCAAAGTCTCTGTGGTAATGTCTCAATGTTAATGTTGATATATTAAAGTCACTGTGGTAATGTCTCAATGTTAATGTTGATATATCAAAGTCACTGTGGTAATGTCTCAATATTAATGTTGATATATCAAAGTCTCTGTGGTAATGTCTCAATGTTAATGTTGATATATTAAAGTCACTGTGGTAATGTCTCAATGTTAATGTTGATATATCAAAGTCACTGTGGTAATGTCTCAATATTAATGTTGATATATCAAAGTCACTGTGGTAATGTCTCAATGTTAATGTTGATATATTAAAGTCACTGTGGTAATGTCTCAATATTATTGTTGATATATCAAAGTCACTGTGGTAATGTCTCAATGTTAATGTTGATACATCAAAGTCACTGTGGTAATGTCTCAATGTTAATGTTGATATATTAAAGTCACTGTGGTAATGTCTCAATGTTAATGTCAAAATAATAAAGTCACTGTGGTAATGTCTCAATGTTAATGTTGATATATTAAAGTCACTATGGTTATGTCTCAATGTTAATTTCAACATAATAAAGTCACTGTGGTAATGTCTCAATGTTAATGTTGACATATTAAAGTCACTGTGGTAATGTCTCAATGTTAATGTTGATATATTAAAGTCACTGTGGTAATGTCTCAATGTTAATTTCAACATAATAAAGTCACTGTGGTAATGTCTCAATGTTAATGTTGACATATTAAAGTCACTGTGGTAATGTCTCAATGTTAATGTTGATATATTAAAGTCACTGTGGCAATGTCTCAATATTAATGTTGATATATTAAAGTCACTGTGGTAATGTCTCAATGTTAATTTCAACATAATAAAGTCACTGTGGTAATGTCTCAATGTTAATGTTGACATATTAAAGTCACTGTGGTAATGTCTCAATGTTAATGTTGATATATTAAAGTCACTGTGGTAATGTCTCAATGTTAATGTTGATATATTAAAGTCACTGTGGTAATGTCTCAATATTAATGTTGATATATTAAAGTCACTGTGGTAATGTCTCAATGTTAATGTTGATATATCAAAGTCACTGTGGTAATGTCTCAATGTTAATGACAACATAATAAAGTCACTGTGGTAATGTCTTTGTGTGTTGCTGTTAGCATTATTTAGACAGTTTTATTCTTGTGCTGTTAGCGCTGTTTAAACTGTTTTATTTTTGTGCTGTTGGCGCTGTTTAAACTGGTTAATTTTTGTGCTGTTAGTGCTGTTTAAACTGTTTTATTCTTGTGCTGTTAGCGCTGTTTAAACTGTTTTATTTCTGTGCTGTTGGCGCTGTTTAAACTGGTTTATTCTTGTGCTGTTAGCGCTGTTTAAACTGTTTTATTCTCGTGCTGTTGGCGCTGTTTAAACTGTTTTATTCTTGTGCTGTTAGCGCTGTTTAAACTGTTTTATTCTTGTGCTGTTAGCGCTGTTTAAACTGTTTTATTCTTGTGCTGTTTGCGCTGTTTAAACTGTTTTATTCTTGTGCTGTTAGCACTGTTTAAACTGTTTTATTTTTGTGCTGTTAGCGTTGTTTAAACTGTTTTATTTTTGTGCTGTTGGCGCTGTTTAAACTGTTTTATTCTTGTGCTGTTAGCGCTGTTTAAACTGTTTTATTTTTGTGCTGTTAGCGCTTTTTAAACTGTTTTATTCTTGTGCTGTTAGCGCTGTTTAAACTGTTTTATTCTTGTGCTGCTAGCGCTGTTCAAACTGTTTTATTTTTGTGCTGTTAGCACTGTTAAAACTGTTTTATTCTGGTGCTGTTAGCGCTGTTTAAACTGTTTTATTCTTGTGCTGTTAGCGCTGTTTAAACTGTTTTATTCTTGTGCTGCTAGCGCTGTTCAAACTGTTTTATATTTGTGCTGTTAGCGCTGTTTAAACTGTTTTATTCTTGTACTGTTAGCACTGTTAAAACTGTTTTATTCTTGTGCTGTTAGCACTGTTTAAACTGTTTTTTTCTTGTGCTGTTAGCACTGTTAAAACTGTTTTATTCTTGTGCTGTTAGCGCTGTTTAAACTGTTTTATTCTTGTGCTGTTAGCACTGTTAAAACTGTTTTATTCTTGTGCTGTTAGCACTGTTTAAACTGTTTTTTTCTTGTGCTGTTAGCACTGTTTAAACTGTTTTATTCTTGTGCTGTTGGCACTGTTTAAACTATTTTATTCTTGTGCTGTTAGCGCTGTTTAAACTGTTTTATTCTTGTGCTGTTAGCGCTGTTTAAACTGTTTTATTCTTGTGCTGTTGGCGCTGTTTAAACTGTTTTATTCTTGTGCTGTTAGCGCTGTTTAAACTGTTTTATTTTTGTGCTGTTAGCGCTGTTTAAACTGTTTTACTTTTGTGCTGTTAGCGCTGTTTAAACTGTTTTATTCTTGTGCTGTTAGCACTGTTTAAACTGTTTTATTCTTGTGCTGTTAGCGCTGTTTAAACTGTTTTATTTTTGTGCTGTTAGCGCTGTTTAAACTGTTTTATTTTTGTGCTGTTGGCGCTGTTTAAACTGTTTTATTCTTGTGCTGTTAGCACTGTTTAAACTGTTTTATTCTTGTGCTGTTAGCACTGTTTAAACTGTTTTATTCTTGTGCTGTTAGCACTGTTTAAACTGTTTTATTCTTGTGCTGTTAGCGCTGTTTAAACTGTTTTATTCTTGTGCTGTTAGCGCTGTTTAAACTGTTTTTTTCTTGTGCTGTTAGCACTGTTTAAATTGTTTTATTTTTGTGCTGTTAGCGCTGTTTAAACTGTTTTATTCTTGTGCTGTTAGCGCTGTTTAAACTGTTTTATTTTTGTGCTGTTGGCGCTGTTTAACTGTTTTATTCTTGTGCTGTTGTCGCTGTTTAAACTGTTTTATTCTTGTGCTGTTAGCACTGTTTAAACTGTTTTATTCTTGTGCTGTTAGCACTGTTTAAACCTTTTTATTCTTGTGCTGTTAGCACTGTTTAAACTGTTTTATTCTTGTGCTGTTAGCGCTGTTTAAACTGTTTTATTCTTGTGCTGTTAGCGCTGTTTAAACTGTTTTTTTCTTGTGCTGTTAGCACTGTTTAAATTGTTTTATTTTTGTGCTGTTAGCACTTTTTAAACTGTTTTATTCTTGTGCTGTTGGCGCTGTTTAAACTGTTTTATTCTTGTGCTGTTAGCGCTGTTTAAACGGTTTTTTTTTTGTACTGTTAGTGCTGTTTAAACTGTTATATTCTTGTGCTGTTAGCGCTGTTTAAACTGTTTTTTTTTGTACTGTTAGCGCTGTTTAAACTGTTTTATTCTTGTGCTGTTGGCGCTGTTTAAACTGTTTTATTCTTGTGCTGTTGGCGCTGTTTAAACTGTTTTATTCTGGTGCTGTTGGCGCTGTTTAAACTGTTTTATTCTTGTGCTGTTAGCGCTGTTTAAACTGTTTTATTCTTGTGCTGTTGGTGCTGTTTAAACTGTTTTATTCTTGTGCTGTTGGCGCTGTTTAAACTGTTTTATTCTTGTGCTGTTGGCGCTGTTTAAACTGTTTTATTCTTGTGCTGTTGGCGCTGTTTAAACTGTTTTATTCTTGTGCTGTTAGCGCTGTTTAAACTGTTTTATTCTTGTGCTGTTAGCGCTGTTTAAACTGTTTTATTCTTGTGCTGTTAGCGCTGTTTAAACTGTTTTATTTTTGTGCTGTTAGCGCTGTTTAAACTGTTTTATTCTTGTGCTGTTAGCGCTGTTTAAACTGTTTTATTCTTGTGCTGTTGGCGCTGTTTAAACTGTTTTATTCTAGTGCTGTTGGCGCTGTTTAAACTGTTTTATTCTTGTGCTGTAAGCACTGTTTAAACTGTTTTATTCTTGTGCTGTTGGCGCTGTTTAAACTGTTTTATTCTTGTGCTGTAAGCACTGTTTAAACTGTTTTATTCTTGTGCTGTTGGCGCTGTTTAAACTGTTTTATTCTTGTGCTGTAAGCACTGTTTAAACTGTTTTATTCTTGTGCTGTAAGCACTGTTTAAACTGTTTTATTCTTGTGCTGTAAGCACTGTTTAAACTGTTTTATTCTTGTGCTGTTGGTGCTGTTTAAACTGTTTTATTCTTGTGCTGTTGGCGCTGTTCAAACTGTTTTATTTTTGTGCTGTTAGCACTGTTAAAACTGTTTTATTCTTGTGCTGTTAGCGCTGTTTAAACTGTTTTATTCTTGTGCTGTTAGCGCTGTTTAAACTGTTTTATTCTTGTGCTGTTAGCGCTGTTTAAACTGTTTTATTCTTGTGCTGTTAGCGCTGTTTAAACTGTTTTATTCTTGTGCTGTTAGCACTGTTAAAACTGTTTTATTCTTGTGCTGTTAGCACTGTTTAAACTGTTTTTTTCTTGTGCTGTTAGCACTGTTAAAACTGTTTTATTCTTGTGCTGTTAGCGCTGTTTAAACTGTTTTATTCTTGTGCTGTTAGCACTGTTAAAACTGTTTTATTCTTGTGCTGTTAGCACTGTTTAAACTGTTTTTTTCTTGTGCTGTTAGCGCTGTTTAAACTGTTTTATTCTTGTGCTGTTGGCACTGTTTAAACTATTTTATTCTTGTGCTGTTAGCGCTGTTTAAACTGTTTTATTCTTGTGCTGTTAGCGCTGTTTAAACTGTTTTATTCTTGTGCTGTTGGCGCTGTTTAAACTGTTTTATTCTTGTGCTGTTAGCGCTGTTTAAACTGTTTTATTCTTGTGCTGTTAGCGCTGTTTAAACTGTTTTATTCTTGTGCTGTTGGCGCTGTTTAAACTGTTTTATTCTTGTGCTGTTAGCACTGTTAAAACTGTTTTATTCTTGTGCTGTTAGCACTGTTTAAACTGTTTTATTCTTGTGCTGTTAGCGCTGTTTAAACTGTTTTATTTTTGTGCTGTTGGCGCTGTTTAAACTGTTTTATTCTTGTGCTGTTGCCGCTGTTTAAACTGTTTTATTCTTGTGCTGTTAGCACTGTTTAAACTGTTTTATTCTTGTGCTGTTAGCACTGTTTAAACCTTTTTATTCTTGTGCTGTTAGCACTGTTTAAACTGTTTTATTCTTGTGCTGTTAGCGCTGTTTAAACTGTTTTATTCTTGTGCTGTTAGCGCTGTTTAAACTGTTTTTTTCTTGTGCTGTTAGCACTGTTTAAATTGTTTTATTTTTGTGCTGTTAGCGCTGTTTAAACTGTTTTATTCTTGTGCTGTTAGCGCTGTTTAAACTGTTTTATTTTTGTGCTGTTGGCGCTGTTTAACTGTTTTATTCTTGTGCTGTTGTCGCTGTTTAAACTGTTTTATTCTTGTGCTGTTAGCACTGTTTAAACTGTTTTATTCTTGTGCTGTTAGCACTGTTTAAACCTTTTTATTCTTGTGCTGTTAGCACTGTTTAAACTGTTTTATTCTTGTGCTTTTAGCGCTGTTTAAACTGTTTTATTCTTGTGCTGTTAGCGCTGTTTAAACTGTTTTTTTCTTGTGCTGTTAGCACTGTTTAAATTGTTTTATTTTTGTGCTGTTAGCGCTGTTTAAACTGTTTTTTTCTTGTGCTGTTAGCGCTGTTTAAATTGTTTTATTTTTGTGCTGTTAGTGCTTTTTAAACTGTTTTATTCTTGTGCTGTTGGCGCTGTTTAAACTGTTATATTCTTGTGCTGTTAGCGCTGTTTAAATTGTTTTTTTTTGTACTGTTAGCGCTGTTTAAACTGTTTTATTCTTGTGCTGTTGGCGCTGTTTAAACTGTTTTATTCTTGTGCTGTTGGCGCTGTTTAAACTGTTTTATTCTGGTGCTGTTGGCGCTGTTTAAACTGTTTTATTCTTGTGCTGTTGGCGCTGTTTAAACTGTTTTATTCTTGTGCTGTTGGCGCTGTTTAAACTGTTTTATTCTGGTGCTGTTGGCGCTGTTTAAACTGTTTTATTCTTGTGCTGTTAGCGCTGTTTAAACTGTTTTATTCTTGTGCTGTTGGCGCTGTTTAAACTGTTTTATTCTTGTGCTGTTGGCGCTGTTTAAACTGTTTTATTCTTGTGCTGTTAGCGCTGTTTAAACTGTTTTATTCTTGTGCTGTTGGCGCTGTTTAAACTGTTTTATTCTTGTGCTGTTAGCGCTGTTTAAACTGTTTTATTTTTGTGCTGTTAGCGCTGTTTAAACTGTTTTATTCTTGTGCTGTTAGCGCTGTTTAAACTGTTTTATTCTTGTGCTGTTGGCGCTGTTTAAACTGTTTTATTCTCGTGCTGTTGGCGCTGTTTCAACTGTTTTATTCTTGTGCTGTAAGCACTGTTTAAACTGTTTTATTCTTGTGCTGTTGGCGCTGTTTAAACTGTTTTATTCTTGTGCTGTAAGCACTGTTTAAACTGTTTTATTCTTGTGCTGTTGGCGCTGTTTAAACTGTTTTATTCTTGTGCTGTAAGCACTGTTTAAACTGTTTTATTCTTGTGCTGTAAGCACTGTTTAAACTGTTTTATTCTTGTGCTGTAAGCACTGTTTAAACTGTTTTATTCTTGTGCTGTTGGTGCTGTTTAAACTGTTTTATTCTTGTGCTGTTGGCGCTGTTTAAACTGTTTTATTCTTGTGCTGTTGGCGCTGTTTAAACTGTTTTATTCTTGTGCTGTTGGTGCTGTTTAAACTGTTTTATTCTTGTGCTGTAAGCACTGTTTAAACTGTTTTATTCTTGTGCTGTTGCCGCTGTTTAAACTGTTTTATTCTTGTGCTGTTAGCACTGTTTAAACTGTTATATTCTTGTGCTGTTAGCGCTGTTTAAACTGTTTTATTTTTGTGCTGTTGGCGCTGTTTAAACTGTTTTTTTTTTGTACTGTTAGCGCTGTTTAAACTGTTTTATTCTTGTGCTTTTGGCGCTGTTTAAACTGTTTTATTCTTGTGCTGTTGGCGCTGTTTAAACTGTTTTATTCTGGCGCTGTTGGCGCTGTTTAAACTGTTTTATTCTTGTGCTGTTAGCGCTGTTTAAACTGTTTTATTCTTGTGCTGTTAGCGCTGTTTAAACTGTTTTATTCTTGTGCTGTTAGCGCTGTTTAAACTGTTTTATTCTTGTGCTGTTAGCGCTGTTTAAACTGTTTTATTCTTGTGCTGTTAGCGCTGTTTAAACTGTTTTATTCTTGTGCTGTTAGCGCTGTTTAAACTGTTTTATTCTTGTGCTGTTAGCGCTGTTTAAACTGTTTTATTCTTGTGCTGTTAGCGCTGTTTAAACTGTTTTATTCTTGTGCTGTTAGCGCTGTTTAAACTGTTTTATTCTTGTGCTGTTAGCGCTGTTTAAACTGTTTTATTCTTGTGCTGTTAGCGCTGTTTAAACTGTTTTATTCTTGTGCTGTTAGCGCTGTTTAAACTGTTTTATTCTTGTGCTGTTAGCGCTGTTTAAACTGTTTTATTCTTGTGCTGTTAGCGCTGTTTAAACTGTTTTATTTTTGTGCTGTTGGCGCTGTTTAAACTGTTTTATTCTTGTGCTGTTAGCGCTGTTTAAACTGTTTTATTCTTGTGCTGTTAGCACTGTTTAAACTGTTTTATTCTTGTGCTGTTAGCACTGTTTAAACCTTTTTATTCTTGTGCTGTTAGCGCTGTTTAAACTGTTTTTTTCTTGTGCTGTTAGCGCTGTTTAAACTGTTTTATTCTTGTGCTGTTAGCACTGTTAAAACTGTTTTATTCTTGTGCTGTTAGCACTGTTTAAACTGTTTTTTTCTTGTGCTGTTAGCGCTGTTTAAACTGTTTTATTCTTGTGCTGTTAGCACTGTTTAAACTATTTTATTCTTGTGCTGTTAGCGCTGTTTAAACTGTTTTATTCTTGTGCTGTTAGCGCTGTTTAAACTGTTTTATTCTTGTGCTGTTGCCGCTGTTTAAACTGTTTTATTCTTGTGCTGTTAGCGCTGTTTAAACTGTTTTATTCTTGTGCTGTTGGCGCTGTTTAAACTGTTATATTCTTGTGCTGTTAGCGCTGTTTAAACTGGTTTTTTTTGTGCTGTTAGCGCTGTTTAACTGTTTTATTCTTGTGCTGTTGCCGCTGTTTAAACTGTTTTTTTCTTGTGCTGTTAGCGCTGTTTAAACTGTTTTATTCTTGTGCTGTTAGCGCTGTTTAAACTGTTTTTTTCTTGTGCTGTTAGCGCTGTTTAAACTGTTTTATTCTTGTGCTGTTGGCGCTGTTTAAACTGTTTTATTCTTGTGCTGTTAGCGCTGTTTAAACTGTTTTATTCTTGTGCTGTTAGCGCTGTTTAAACTGTTTTATTCTTGTGCTGTTAGCGCTGTTTAAACTGTTTTATTCTTGTGCTGTTGGCGCTGTTTAAACTGTTTTATTCTTGTGCTGTTAGCGCTGTTTAAACTGTTTTATTCTTGTGCTGTTAGCACTGTTTAAACTATTTTATTCTTGTGCTGTTAGCGCTGTTTAAACTGTTTTTTTCTTGTGCTGTTAGCGCTGTTTAAACTGTTTTATTCTTGTGCTGTTGGCGCTGTTTAAACTGTTTTATTCTTGTGCTGTTAGCGCTGTTCAAACTGTTTTTTTCTTGTGCTGTTAGCGCTGTTTAAATTGTTTTATTCTTGTGCTGTTAGCGCTTTTTAGACTGTTTTATTCTTGTGCTGTTGGCGCTGTTTAAACTGTTATATTCTTGTGCTGTTAGCGCTGTTTAAACTGTTTTATTTTTGTGCTGTTGGCGCTGTTTAAACTGTTTTTTTTTTGTACTGTTAGCGCTGTTTAAACTGTTTTATTCTTGTGCTGTTGGCGCTGTTTAAACTGTTTTATTCTTGTGCTGTTGGCGCTGTTTAAACTGTTTTATTCTTGTGCTGTTAGCGCTGTTTAAACTGTTTTATTCTTGTGCTGTTAGCGCTGTTTAAACTGTTTTATTCTTGTGCTGTTGGCGCTGTTTAAACTGTTTTATTCTTGTGCTGTTAGCGCTGTTTAAACTGTTTTATTCTTGTGCTGTTAGCGCTGTTTAAACTGTTTTATTCTTGTGCTGTTAGCGCTGTTTAAACTGTTTTATTCTTGTGCTGTTGGCGCTGTTTAAACTGTTTTATTCTTGTGCTGTTGGCGCTGTTTAAACTGTTTTATTCTTGTGCTGTTAGCGCTGTTTAAACTGTTTTATTCTTGTGCTGTTAGCGCTGTTTAAACTGTTTTATTCTTGTGCTGTTAGCGCTGTTTAAACTGTTTTATTCTTGTGCTGCTGGCGCTGTTTAAACTTTTTTATTCTTGTGCTGTTAGCGCTGTTTAAACTGTTTTATTCTTGTGCTGTTAGCACTGTTTAAACTATTTTATTCTTGTGCTGTTAGCGCTGTTTAAACTGTTTTATTCTTGTGCTGTTAGCACTGTTTAAACTGTTTTATTCTTGTGCTGTTAGCGCTGTTTAAACTGTTTTATTCTTGTGCTGTTAGCGCTGTTTAAACTGTTTTATTCTTGTGCTGTTAGCGCTGTTTAAACTGTTTTATTCTTGTGCTGTTAGCACTGTTTAAACTGTTTTATTCTTGTGCTGTTGGTGCTGTTTAAACTGTTTTATTCTTGTGCTGTTGGCGCTGTTTAAACTGTTTTATTCTTGTGCTGTTAGCGCTGTTTAAACTGTTTTTCTTGTACTGTCACTTTTTTAACTGTCACCCTTTATCATGGCGAGGAATCTCGGCGTTCACAGGAGAACCCCTTAAGAGCTTTGCATGATGGGAGGGTGAAGGTCAGGTGTCTGAGAGCTGCTGCTGCACATTAACCATGACCATGTCCATGATATGGTCATCCATCATCCCTCATAGCTGCTGTTGAACCGTGTGTTTACAGTGATTGAACCCTAGGAGGTCAGAGTTTGATCACGGCCAGCTGTGAGAGGCTTGAAGCCCACATTTAACCCTCTAGACCCCTCTGTGGATTTACATTCTTACGTGACTGTGCAGTAAAGCATCAGCGAGCTCTCTGGGTGAAAGTCTGGGATGATAGAAACATCCATGGTAGAAGGATGGATCTCTCACTTATTTTTAGAACACAGATTCGTCAACCCTCATGCTGCTAAAAATGGACAACTATGGTCTACTATGTGGCAACCATGGAGGTCCTCAACATCCCCAGCTTCACCAACATTCCATCCTTCATAGTTCCTTCTGCTGTTCCTACACCAGTGTTCTCCAGGAGACCCGTGGTTCTGATGTGACCACAGACCAGAGAGGAGGATCGGGACAGTACAAACCTGATGTTCTCACGCTCTCGCTGATGTCAGGATGTTTGTTTCACTTTAGTGAATCAGTGAATGTTTGTGTTTCTGCCTGAAAGTGAACCAATCACTGATGTTGTTTTCTGTTTTCATGGATTAAAATGATGAACACAGTCTGAGAGTACACCTTCATATAAATACACAAATATATAAATAAATAGAGTTCATATCTGACCGCCAGATTAAAGGTTCCACCGTTTCATCACAGCTAAAGGCCTCAGGGCTCAGGGTCAGATGTTCTCAGAATCAAAGTTTTATCTTTAACCTAAAAAGATCTTCAACCATTATGAACATAAGAACGCTGTTAACAAGGCTGGTTTCAAATAAAGTTTTTCTTTTTATGGTACTTAAAAAGATACTTCTGATTCATTCTTGATTCATTCTTGATTCATTCTTCCTTTCTGATTCATACTTGACTCTTTCTGATTCATACTTGATTCTTTCTGATTCATTCTTGATTCATTCTAATTCATTCTTGATTCACTCTGATTCCTACTTGATTCTTTCTGATTCATTCTTGATCCTTTCTGATTCATTCTTGACTCTTTCTGATTCATTCTTGACTCTTTCTGATTCATTTTTGACTCTTTCTGATTCATTCTTGATTCATTCTTGACTCTTTCTGATTCATTCTTGATTCATTCTAATTCTTACTTGATTCACTCTGATTCCTACTTGATTCTTTCTGATTCATTCTTGATCCTTTCTGATTCATTCTTGACTCTTTCTGATTCATTCTTGATTCATTCTAATTCATTCTTGATTCACTCTGATTCCTACTTGATTCTTTCTGATTCATTCTTGATCCTTTCTGATTCATTCTTGACTCTTTCTGATTCATTCTTGACTCTTTCTGATTCATTTTTGACTCTTTCTGATTCATTCTTGATTCATTCTTGATTCTTTCTGATTCATTCTTGACTCTTTCTGATTCATTCTTGATTCATTCTGATTCAAACTTGACTCTTTCTGATTCATTCTGATTCATTCTTGACTCTTTCTGATTCATTCTTGATTCATTCTGATTCAAACTTGACTCTTTCTGATTCATTCTTGACTCTTTCTGATTCATTCTGATTCATTCTTGACTCTTTCTGATTCATTCTGATTCATTCTGATTTATTCTTGACTCTTTCTGATCCTTTTTGATTTAATCTTGACTCTTTCTGATTCATTCTGATTCATTCTTGACTCTCTCTGATTCATTCTTGATTCTTTCTGATTCATTCTTGATTCTTTCTGATGCATGCTTGACTCTTTCTGATTCATTCTCGATTTGTTCTGATTCATTCTTGATTCTTTCTGATTCATTCTTGATCCTTTCTGATTCATTCTTGACTCTTTCTGATTCATTCTTGACTCTTTCTGATTCATTCTTGACTCTTTCTGATTCATTCTTGATTCATTCTTGACTCTTTCTGATTCATTCTTGACTCTTTCTGATTCATTCTTGATTCTTTCTGATTCATTCTTGACTCTTTCTGATTCATTCTTGATTCATTCTTGACTCTTTCTAATTCATTCTTGATTCATTCTTATTCTTATTTGATTCTTTCTGATTCAAACTTGACTCTTTCTGATTCATTCTTGATTCATTCTTGACTCTTTCTGATTCATTCTTGACTCTTTCTGATTCATTCTTGACTCTTTCTGATCCTTTTTGATTTAATCTTGACTCTTTCTGATTCATTCTGATTCATTCTTGACTCTCTCTGATTCATTCTTGATTCTTTCTGATTCATTCTTGATTCTTTCTGATGCATGCTTGACTCTTTCTGATTCATTCTCGATTTGTTCTGATTCATTCTTGATTCTTTCTGATTCATTCTTGACACTGATTCATTCTTGACTCTTTCAGGTTCATTCTTGACTCTTTCTGATTCATTCTTGATTCTTTCTGATTCATTCTTGATTCTTTCTGATTCATTCTTGACTCTGATTCATTCTTGACTCTCTCAGGTTCATTCTTGACTCTTTCTGATTCATTCTTGATTCTTTCTGATTCATTCTTGACTCTTTCTGATTCATTCTTGACTCTGATTCATTCTTGATTTTTTTCGATTCATTCTTGACTCTGATTCATTCTTGACTCTTTCTGATTCATTCTGATTCATTCTTGACTCTTTCTGATTCATTCTTGATTCATTCTTGACTCTTTCTGATTCATTCTTGACTCTTTCTGATTCATTCTTGATTCATTCTTGACTCTTTCTGATTCATTCTTGACTCTTTCTGATTTATTCTTGATTCATTCTTGACTCTTTCTGATTTATTCTTGATTCATTCTTGACTCTTTCTGATTCATTCTGATTCATTCTTGACTCTTTCTGATTTATTCTTGATTCATTCTTGACTCTTTCTGATTCATTCTTGACTCTTTCTGATTTATTCTTGATTCATTCTTGACTCTTTCTGATTTATTCTTGATTCATTCTTGACTCTTTCTGATTCATTCTTGACTCTTTCTGATTCATTCTTGATTCTTTCTGATTCTTACTTGATTCTTTCTGATTCATTCTTGATTCTTTCTGATTCTTACTTGATTCTTTCTGATTCATTCTTGATTCATTCTTGACTCTTTCTGATTCATTCTTGATTCATTCTTGACTCTTTCTGATTCATTCTTGATTCATTCTTGACTCTTTCTGATTCATTCTGATTCATTCTTGACTCTTTCTGATTCATTCTTGACTCTTTCTGATTCATTCTGATTCATTCTTGACTCTTTCTGATTTATTCTTGACTCTTTCTGATTCATTCTTGATTCATTCTTGATTCTTTCTGATTCATTCTTGACTCTTTCTGATTCATTCTTGACTCTTTCTGATTCATTCTCAATTTGTTCTGATTCATTCTTGATTCATTCTTGACTCTTTCTGATTCATTCTCGATTTTTTCTGATTCATTCTTGATTCTTTCTGATTCATTCTTGACACTGATTCATTCTTGATTCTTTCTGATTCATTCTTGACTCTTTTTTGATTTTTTTCTGATTCATTCTTGACTTTGATTCATTCTTGACTCTTTCAGGTTCATTCTTGACTCTTTCTGATTCATGCTTGATTCTTTCTGATTCATTCTTGATTCTTTCTGATTCATTCTTGACTCTTTTTTGATTTTTTTCTGATTCATTCTTGACTTTGATTCATTCTTGACTCTTTCTGATTCATTCTTGACTCTTTCTGATTCATTCTTGACTCTTTCTGATTCATTCTTGATTCTTTCTGATTCATTCTTGACTCTTTCTGATTCATTCTTGACTCTTTCTGATTCATTCTTGATTCATTCTTGACTCTTTCTGATTCATTCTTGATTCATTCTTGACTCTTTCTGATTCATTCTTGATTCATTCTTGACTCTTTCTGATTCATTCTTGACTCTTTCTGATTCATTCTCAATTTGTTCTGATTCATTCTTGATTCATTCTTGACTCTTTCTGATTCATTCTCGATTTTTTCTGATTCATTCTTGATTCTTTCTGATTCATTCTTGACACTGATTCATTCTTGATTCTTTCTGATTCATTCTTGACTCTTTTTTGATTTTTTTCTGATTCATTCTTGACTTTGATTCATTCTTGACTCTTTCAGGTTCATTCTTGACTCTTTCTGATTCATTCTTGATTCTTTCTGATTCATTCTTGATTCTTTCTGATTCATTCTTGACTCTTTTTTGATTTTTTTCTGATTCATTCTTGACTTTGATTCATTCTTGACTCTTTCTGATTCATTCTTGACTCTTTCTGATTCATTCTTGACTCTTTCTGATTCATTCTTGATCCTTTCTGATTCATTCTTGACTCTTTCTGATTCATTCTTGACTCTGATTCATTCTTGATTTTTTTCGATTCAATCTTGACTCTTTCTGATTCATTCTGATTCCTTCTTGATTCATTCTTATTCTTACTTGATACTTACTGATTCATTCTGATTCATTCTTGACTCTTTCTGATTTATTCTTGATTCATTCTTGACTCTTTCTGATTTATTCTTGATTCATTCTTGACTCTTTCTGATTTATTCTTGATTCATTCTTGACTCTTTCTGATTTATTCTTGATTCATTCTTGACTCTTTCTGATTAATTCTTGACTCTTTCTGATTCATTCTTGATTCATTCTTGATTCATTCTTATTCTTACTTGATACTTTCTGATTCATTCTTGATTCATTCTTGACTCTTTCTGATTCATTCTGATTCATTCTTGACTCTTTCTGATTTATTCTTGACTCTTTCTGATTCATTCTGATTCATGCTTGACTCTTTCTGATTCATTCTTGATTCATTCTTGATTCTTTCTGATTCATTCTTGACTCTTTCTGATTCATTCTTGACTCTTTCTGATTCATTCTCAATTTGTTCTGATTCATTCTTGATTCATTCTTGACTCTTTCTGATTCATTCTCGATTTTTTCTGATTCATTCTTGATTCTTTCTGATTCATTCTTGACACTGATTCATTCTTGATTCTTTCTGATTCATTCTTGACTCTTTTTTGATTTTTTTCTGATTCATTCTTGACTTTGATTCATTCTTGACTCTTTCAGGTTCATTCTTGACTCTTTCTGATTCATTCTTGATTCTTTCTGATTCATTCTTGACTCTGATTCATTCTTGACACTGATTCATTCTTGATTCTTTCTGATTCATTCTTGACTCTTTTTTGATTTTTTTCTGATTCATTCTTGACTTTGATTCATTCTTGACTCTTTCTGATTCATTCTTGACTCTTTCTGATTCATTCTTGACTCTTTCTGATTCATTCTTGATCCTTTCTGATTCATTCTTGACTCTTTCTGATTCATTCTTGACTCTGATTCATTCTTGATTCTTTCTGATTCATTCTTGACTCTTTTTTGATTTTTTTCTGATTCATTCTTGACTTTGATTCATTCTTGACTCTTTCAGGTTCATTCTTGACTCTTTCTGATTCATTCTTGATTCTTTCTGATTCATTCTTGACTCTGATTCATTCTTGACACTGATTCATTCTTGATTCTTTCTGATTCATTCTTGATTCATTCTTGATTCTTTCTGATTCATTCTTGACTCTTTCTGATTCATTCTTGATTCATTCTTGACTCTTTCTGATTCATTCTTGACTCTTTCTGATTCATTCTTGATCCTTTCTGATTCATTCTTGACTCTTTCTGATTCATTCTTGACTCTGATTCATTCTTGATTCTTTCTGATTCATTCTTGACTCTTTTTTGATTTTTTTCTGATTCATTCTTGACTTTGATTCATTCTTGACTCTTTCAGGTTCATTCTTGACTCTTTCTGATTCATTCTTGATTCTTTCTGATTCATTCTTGACTCTGATTCATTCTTGACACTGATTCATTCTTGATTCTTTCTGATTCATTCTTGATTCATTCTTGATTCTTTCTTCATTCATTTCTTTCTGATTCATTCTTGACTCTTTCTGATTAATTCTTGACTCTTTCTGATTCATTCTTGACTCTGAGTCATTCTTGATTTTTTTTGATTCATTCTTGACTCTTGATTTTCTGATTCATTCTTCTTTGATTCATTCTTGACTCTTTCTGATTCATTCTTGACT
>NW_024571693.1:0-110000 GCF_018320785.1 Cheilinus undulatus
TAGAACCATGCCTGAGCATGATTGCTCCCCTTCTCCTCTCTCTCTCTCTCCCCTTGGTCTGCATTTTCTGTCAAGATGAAGAAAGAAGAAGATGCACTCCAATAAGGAGCCTCTTCCATATCTACTTGCTACTCAGAGGTTAAATGGCCCTGAGGTGTGTGGATACACAGTTGACTATCCTGTACTCAGGCATGGTTGCCTCCAGCGTACTATGTTCAGATAGGGGGACTTGTGTCCGGTGTCTGAGTATGGTACGCTTGCATTCACGCTGACCAAATGAAACAGACTTAGAGCTTGAGTGTAATAAATCCAGGCCCTTGTCCCTGATGTAAAGCACTCTAACTGAGCCTTCTTTAATATCTGTAACACTGAAATGATGAACACTAAGAATAGGCAGTTAAATGGCGATACCACAGTGTTACTAAACCCTGCTCAACCAAAGAGCCAAATTGTTGAAAAACACCTTTGTAGGAGCCACAATCTAAGGGGTGAAAAG
The DNA here is from genome assembly GCF_018320785.1 of Cheilinus undulatus. Taxonomy (NCBI): domain Eukaryota; kingdom Metazoa; phylum Chordata; class Actinopteri; order Labriformes; family Labridae; genus Cheilinus; species Cheilinus undulatus. Next base: position 497 of record NW_024571693.1, read on the forward strand.
TGGCAAAAATGGCTTGAAGTAGCAATAAAAATAAGTTAAAGGGGGCAAAAATGGTCCACTAGTGGCAAAAACATGGCAAAAAAAAGGAAAGAAAAGTCACTAAAATGGGCAAAAAACAGTCAAGAGGGGCTAAAAAAGGGCTAAAAAAATATGAAACAGTTGCTATTTAATGGCAAAAATGTAGCTTAAATGGGAAAAAATTATGAAAAGGGAAAAAATGGGATAAAAGTGGCTAAAAGAAGTTGCAAAAATGGACAAAAAGGAGGATACAAGTGGAATTTAACGGCAAACAGTAGCTTAAATGGACAAGAAGTGTTAAAAAAAAAATGAACAGAGGCAAAAATGGGAAAAAATGTCAAGCAGTGGCAAAAATGGGAAAAAAATGGGGAAGGAGGTACCCCATGGCAAAAGGTAGCTTAAATGGTGGTGAAAAAATGGTGAAAAGAGGCAAAAATGAGATGAAAGTGGCAAAAATGGGCAAAAAAATGGGCAAAAAAGAGGTACTTGATGGCAAAAGGTAGCTTAAATAGGCAAAAAGTGGCAAAAAAAAGTGAAAAGGGCAAAAAAAGAGAGAGGTGGCAAAAAGAAGTGGCAAAAATGGGCAAAAAAATGGGGAAAAAGGGGGTACTTAATGGCAAAAGGTAGCTTAAATGGGCAAAAAGTAGTGACAAAAAGGTGAAAAGGGGCAAAAATGGGGGAAAAGATGTTCAAAAAGAAGTGGCAAAAATCGGGTGAAAAATGTGAAAAGGGGTACTTAATGGCAAAGGTAGCTTAAATGGACAAAAAGTGTTGATAAAAATGTGAAAAGGGGCAAAAATGGCGAAAAGAAGTGGCAAAAATAGGCAAAAAAGTAGGGAAAAGTGGTTTGAATGGCAAAGGTAACAATCGCGTGAAAAGTCGCACAAAATGGTGAAAAAAGGCAAAAATGGGATAAATGTGGCATAAACGGGACAATTATGTTTGACAGTTAAAGCCTTCTGTACAAGTCTGGGAAACAAACTGATTTATGTGATTAACTTCTGAGGTCAAAGTTTCCCTTTTTAAGGTTTTCTGTGGGAATAATAGTTCAAATTAAGACATAGAAGAGCCACAAATAATCACAAAAGAGCCACATGTTAAGTATCACTGCGATACCATATCCCACGCTATCAAAAAGCTGCCATAGTATTGCTTTAATTGCCATAATGAAGACAGCGCTGTGTAATGAGTGATTTATGATAAATTTCCTTTAAAATATGTGTCCTTATCCACGAGCAGCACCACTGACTGAGTGTGAAGATGCTTTAACTTTGATAAAATAAATCCTGCCAATGATTTTGGGCCAATTTGGCAGTGTGCACATATATACATAAGGGCATTTTTTAAAAGTGGTAAAAGGGATGTGACTAACTGCAGAAATCCTGGGATTAGCCGTAGTTTCATCAAATGTTGTAAAATTTAAATTTCTAGACCAAACCTCCATCCAAACAGATTTCACCCCCTCCCTTAAAAATCAACGCTACAATTAACCCTGTCCTTTATGTGCTATTTTGGAATAATGTCCTGATTCGATCTTAAAGAGGTGAGCAGGTGGGAAAAGCAAAACCAGAGCCACCATTATCACCACTTTCAGCACCTCAAAGCCACCAGTGTGTGCAGCTGGGAAAACAAAGCATTCCCCAGTGACAGAGAGGAACCTTCTGACCGAACGCTGGAGATGGAGGATCAGATAGAAGACGGAAAACCAAACATCCTCTCCTCCGTCAGCATGAGATCACACCTTCAGCCTTCCATCAGGTAGAAAGCCCCCACAGCTGCCTTTATGAGCCTTTTAAAGGTGTCTATGTGGAGGCTATCATTATTGACATACTGCTGTAAAACAGCTTTGATGTTACATTTGTTACTGTCTGCATGTCTAATCAGTGTGAGCACGGTTCGAGACGCTGGCAGGATAAAAAGGAGTAATTACAGATAAAAACTCAGAGGTAAACGCGGTGCAGAGATGTCCCGAGGCTCAAATAAAGACAAGCGCCAAGAGTTTGTTTAGAGAAGACTGTGGTGAAGCTGATGTTTATTCAACCTGAGCAGACAAAACCTCATTCTTCTCCTGAATACACAAGGTTCTTTCAGGAATGACCAAATATGGGCATAGGCAATCTGCAGGGTTCTATATACCTGGTAGTAATTGATGGAAATACAGCTGGACAATTAAACACAAGAAATGGCCTAGATTCTAGGAGTAAGAGCCATCCAGTAAAAGAAAGGTTTAGGCCAATCAACACCCCCCTGCTGCTACAACGACAGGTGTGGGAACAAACCGAGCTCCCGCCCTCTTCCTGTCCAGTTTGGAGGTCTTTGAAGGTCCAGTGTCCATTCATTTGACCCACCCAAAAAACTCCAGCCCCTTCATTTAAATCCTTTCATCCATGAGCGTCCCAAAGAGTGACGAAGCTAAAGGCCGAATTTAGAGATGAATTCATGCCCAGCATGGTTTATTTGTGTTCAAAATTTGTTTTCAAGTGAAGTAAAGCTGATATAAGTCACAACAAAGCCCGGTTAAATCACCTGTAATTCGGCTGAGCCAGACACGTTCTTCTCTCAAAGCCAAACAGTGAGTCTTCATCACGGCTTAACTACAGCATCCAGGTTTACACCGTAATCAGCAGGTTCACTAGGAGGAAACCACAGCGGGATTTCATAGATTGTTTTTCTAGAGACACTGCTCTAACTTACAACCTGCTTTGTTTTTATGGGAACTCATGTTTGCTTTCCCACTTCCCACTCATGACTGGACTGTTGAATGTGTATTTAAAGTTGATCCAGCTTGTGAAAAACAAGGTCTGATTTCTGTTTTAGGCCGCCTGGCATTGCACAAAACATCTGCAGTAAGGGAAATAAGAAATCTATTCAATATTTCACAAATAACACTCCAAATAAGAAAGCATGACTCAATAGTATTTTCTGTAATTAGTATCAAGGCCATCTATAAGGGGAGATAAAGGTGGAAAGCTTTCTGGGGGGGCCCATGGAGGTCAAGAAAATCATGGTCCATTGTAAAGTTAAGCTTTGAGAACCAAATTTTTACTCAGAATGAAGGCTAAAAATGGGAAAAGTTGGCTGTTAAAAGTTGGTTTGAAATGGTGAAAGAGTGGCAAAAATTGACATAAAGTGGCAAGAAATTGGTTATAAGTGGCAAAAATGAGCAGTAAATATGGTAAAAAGAAATTAAAAAGTGGCTAAAATGATTTAGAATAGGATAAATGGGTTAAAGTGGCTAAATTTGGTGGAAATAAGCAGTAAAAAAGTGGTTAAAGAGTAACAAAAACAGGTTAAATGAGGCAAAAAGGATTAGAAGCTGCTAATATGGGATAAGAAAGGAAAAAAGTTGCAAAACTGGGTGCTAAAAATGGAGAAAAGTGGCGAAATTGGGTTTAAAGTGGAAAAATTGGGTTAAGATGGGCACAAAACTGGATAAAGTGGCAAATATAGGCAGTAAAATGGTGAAAAGCCAAAATAAAGCAGCAAAAATTGATAAATAGTGGCACAAAATTGGCTGAAAGTCTTAAAAATGAGCAGTGACATGGTGAAAAGCAGTAAAAAAGTGGCAAAAGATTACCAAAAGTGACACAAAATTTGCTATAGGTGGGAAAATGGGTTCTAAGTGGCACGAAATTGGCTTAAAGTGGCAAAAATTGGCAGTACAATGTGGTAAAACATGGCAAAAAAATGTATACTAATGGCACATAATTGGCTAAAAATGGAAAAATTGGGTTGAAAATGGCACAAAATAGCCTTGGGTTAAAAAAAGGCACAAGATATGCTTAAAGTGGTCAAAATGAGCGGTAAAATGGTGAAAAGTGATTAAAAAGTGGCGAAAAAATTATTAAAAGTGACATAAACTTTGCTAAAAGTGGAAAAATGGGTTTTAAGTGGCACAAAAATGGGGTTTAAAGTTGGCTAAAAGTGGGAAAATGGGCAGTATAATGTTACCGTGGGAAAACGTGGCAAAAATTGATTAATAGTGGCACAAAACTGGCTTAAAGTGGAAAAATCGGTTTAAAAATGACACAAAATTGGCTAAAAATTGAAAAATTGGGTTGAAAGTGGCACAAAAATAGGTTAAAGTGGAAAAATGGGATATAATTTGTACAAAACTGGCTGAATTTGGCAAGAATGAGCAGTATAGTGGTGAAAAGCAGGGAAAAGGTGGCAAACACTGATTTAGTGTGAAAACAAATGTTGCAAAAAAAGTGAAGGTCATGGACCAAGCTACAACCATCGCATCAAGAACTGCAGCCTCTGTGTTTGGGCCTCTGTTCTACCATCTGAGCTAAACTGGTGCCCCGTGTTTCATTTCCTGATTAATTTTATGCGTAAACTGTCCTTCATGGAGTTTTTTTTCCCAAGCAATAATTCCTGAACACACTAAATTTCTGCATAAAATGGCAAATAAAAAGCTTTAAAGTACCAAACTTCACAAAAGCATCCAGTGTGTTTAACCTAGCCTGCAGCTATAATAAAACTTTATACACACAAGTGAAGTTTCCACATTTAAACGGACCATATTGTTAAAAATGTGTCACATTTATGGGCGTCAACAGTTCCTTTATAAAACAGATATTCCTCTTTGCAGAAACACCGTCATGTTCAGACAGGCTGAAGCAGCTGTGCTGGAAAAAGTCGACAGTAAAATCCTGATAAATAATCGCTCCGACATTTTCCTTCTGATGTAATCATCAGGTAAATATCTCATGTTTTATCTTCTCTTTACATCCTGTATCTACACCACACAGCTACTAATTTACGCTGCTTTTATTAGCCTCATTTGTTTTGGTAAAATATAGCTTCATATATCAGGGAAACACGGCTGTGAGGCCACCCAGGAGAAACGTGTGCAGCAGCATACTTCAGAGCGCTTACATGTTGTGTCAACAGAGAGGCGTTATATATCTGTTAAAGGCGGATAGAGAAAACAAAGATGATGTTAATTTGATGATTAGCTGGAGGGAAAATCCACGTTAACTTCTGCTGACGGTGAATAATCTGTTAATGATACTCCGTGTTTGACAGGAATCTCCTTTTATGGTCGAGTCACTTTCTGCAACCTCATTCACCCTCTGAATTTCCTACATTTCCCATAAACCCTTGAAGTCTTTGATAAAAATGATGCTAAGTCCTTATTTCTTATGAAAGTGTTTGCTTTTACTAAATATGTGCGATTTCAATCTTTAATATGAGTAAATAAATGAATAATCAAGTATTTTTTTAAAAAACCTAAATTTGCATGATCAAAGCATCATGTTCCTGTAACTATGGTAACAAACGGCACCAGTTTCTGTTCCCTACACAACAAAACTTTGTGTGGAGTCAATAAAAACAACCATAAAAGGTCTAATATGTGCAGCTGAAGTTAATGAGAAACAGCAGAATCGAATAATTTCCAGTCAGCAGTTTTGTCTCTGTGTTGAAATAAAAGCTGTCTTGTGTTGCTGCATTGTTTTCTGAAGCTCCAACTGTGGGTGGCAACTGGCAGCTTCTGCTATTTTCTTCACAGATTTTGCTCACTGTTTCTGAGTAACCCCACTATAAGACAATGAGATTGGAGCAAAGTCCGTACCCTTAAATCCTCAGCATATTCAAATGCACCGTTATTTCCACTGGAGTAGTTTGTACGGAGCAGGTGCACCCCTGCTGGACTCGGTGGTGACGTTCCCCATTTCAGCTCGTCACTGTGGAACTTATTCCTGTTGATCTTGCAGAAAGGTTAGCAAGAAGTCAGCCAGTCCTGTGTTGAACAGCAAAAACATGGAGAAACTTCACAGCCTTCAGGATACCAGAGAATAAAGTAGAAGGAATTTAATCATTTTAAAGAACAAATAATGAAGTATTGGTGGAAGGGAGGCTAAAAATGGGCAAAAATGGCAGTTAAAAGTTGTTTAGAGGTGGTGAAAAAGTGGCAATAATTGACATTAAGTGGTAAGAAATTGGCTATAAGTGGCAAAAATGAGCAGTAAATAAGGTAGCATTTAAAAATTGGCAAAAATGATTTTGAATTGGATAAAGGGGTTAAAGTTGTGAGAAGTGGCAGAAATAAGCAGAAAAAAAGGAGTTTAAGAGAAACAAAAACAGGTAACATGAGGCAAAAGAGGTTTGGAGCAGCTAATAAGAGTTAGGAAAAGATAAAAAGTTGCAACAATGGGTGGTAAAAATGGTGAAAAGTGGCAAAAATGGGCAGTAAAATGGTGAAAAGCCATAATAAAGCGGCAAAAATTGATAAATAGTGGCACAAAATAGGCTTGAAGTCTTAAAAATGAGCAGTATTATGGTGAAAAGTGTAAAAAAGTGGCAAAAATGTATTAATAGTTACACAAAATTGGCTAAAAGAAGGAAAATAGGTTTAAAATGGTGCTAAATTAGGCAAAAATTGGCAGTAAAAGGGTTAAAGGGGTAAAAACTTGGCAATAATAATAATGGCACAAAGTTTTACTAAATATGAAAAAATTTGGTTGAAAATGGCCCAAAATTGGCTAAAAGTTGAAATATTTTGATTGGAAATGGCACAAACTGGCCTTACAGTGGAAAAATTGGGTTGAAAATGGCACAAAATAGCCTTAAAGTGGAAAATTGGGTTTAAAAAGGCACAAAATTGGGTTAAAGTGGTAAAAATGAGCAGTAAAATGGTGAAAAGCGGTAAAAAGTGGCAAAAAAAATTATTAATAGTGACACAAAATTTGCTAAAAGTGGAGCAAAATTGGGTTTAAAGTGGAAAAATTGGTTAAAATTTGTGCGAAAGTGCGAAAATGGGCAGTACAATGTTACCGTGGAAAAACGTGGCAAAAATTGATTAATGATGGCACAAAATGGGCTAAAAATGGAAAAATTGGATTGAAAATGTCACAAAATAGCCTAAAAGTGGAAAAATTGGTTTAAAAAGGAGCAAAAGTGGCTTAAATTGGCAGCTCTGTTCGTTTTGTACACACTCTGCTTTACTTCTGGTCAAATGTGATGCTTGCCATCCTCTAGCTTATCCAAAAGCAGAAGGTGACACTTCTGCTAAACTTTGCATCCATACTGTTTGACCTCCAGGTCAAAACCTGGACTGTGGAGCATGCCCAGAACACCAAGTCTAGTCTGGTTAATTTGGAGCGTATAGATGCAAGAAAAAAAGCATATTGTGTTAGTGTGACTCTGGTAAATCATTTAGCACTATGTCAGTCATGCATGCATTCACAAAGTCCAGTTTTAGCCGGGAAGCACAATAACTTGACTTCTACTAACTGAATGAAGAATCTTGACATGTTGGCAAAATGATTTCAGAAAAATGTTCTCCCTCTTCACAGAAAAAGGTTGCAGAACTAAAACAACAAGAACAGAAACAGCTGCATCAACCACAGCTGCTTCAAAAAGGTTTTAATAGATGCACCAGACTGAATTCTTGTGTAAAGTTTACCCAATCAGCTCTGCACATTCTCTGTCTCTACATGTATATGTGGGCATGCCTAAATGTCAGCATCACGTCTGTGTGTTTTGTATAGAGTGTGTGAGTGTGTGAGCATGCAGTCAGCAGAAAACACAAACCACAGCCAGGTAAAGCAGGCGGTATGGATGAAGAGCGTCTGTTTCCACGGGAGGGAACCAACAAGCCCTGAAGAAGGGAAAATCTGAGCAAACCGCAAATTACCACCTTACACACTCACACAAACACACACTTAATCTGCTGCACAACACAACAACACACTGACAAGCACCTGCACAAGCAACATCCCTCACCTGCATGAACTTTAATTCTGAACTCTAATCCTAAAAATTAAGCCTTTTGAAGTGAAGATCGGCCAAACATGGAGAATGCATTTAAACACAAGCCAGCACATGTGGACAAAATCATGGCTGGATAGATCTGAATGTGTGGTACATGCCTGTGGGATTAGAGAACCAGGGCACCAGGTCGCTGCACAAAAGGCTCTGTTAATGAAATAATAACATTTTGTGTTTTTGGGTCAATAATAATAATAATAAAATAATCAATGTGCTGCAAACTGCAGAAGAAAAAAATGGCAAAACTGTAAAAAAAAGGAAAAGCATGACAAAGGGATACAAAATGGCGCTAAAATTACCACGAGAGTGCAAAACAACCTAAAGGATTCTGAGAGATAGAGAGACAGATGTTAGATGACCCTAAGATGTATAAGGACTACAGAAACATCCAAAGTGAAGGTAGGATGCAAAACGAGAGCAAAAGAATGCAAAATTACCGAAAAGTCTTACAAACGAACTACAGAACAATGCAAAATAACAACAAAGGGATGCAAAATCACCACAAAATGATACAAAGCAATACAAAATACACACAAAATTATGCAAAATATATAGAAAGGACTACAAAATGACCACAAAATGATGCAAAATTATTAAAAGAGGATGCCTCATGACCACAATTGTTTCTATAATGCAACAAAAATACAAAATGATTCAAGAATATCTCCCAAAAGACACAGAAAATCCCCAGCTGGATGCAAATTAGGGTTGGGCAATTAATGGCAAATTAGATTAAATTGCAATATGGCCAAATCATACAGGGTGCAATATTTCTTTAACCTGAAATTTTTGTCAAAATACCAGTTTACAACTTTTTTTTGCAGCAGAGATATCATGCATTACAGAACATGCAATCATCCACATGCAATTTTTTAACATAGTCTACAATAATCCTATGTTTTTGTACGTTTTCTTATTGAATATGAGAAAGACATAAAAATTACAACTCCCTTCACAATCTCAATTCCTATCCAGTTTGCAATAGGAGTCAAAATCATCACAATTAGATATATTTCAAAATTGCTCAGCTCTAGTTTTATCAAATATTGTGTTGGTTATAATATAAAATGATTTATTCCTTGTGTTTGTTGGTAAAAAAAAAGAACATAATATAAGGAACTTAAGAAATAATCACATATCAAATTGCAACTGCAATACCAGGGGGAAAATCGCAATTAGATTATTTTTCCAAATTGTTCAGCCCTGATGCAAATAACTAATAGGCTAGATACAAAACATGAATGGAATATGCAAAAAGATGCAAATGGGAAAAATGTTAAAATAATCAGCATAAGGGGGATACAAAATCATGAGAAAGAATATGTAAATAACCAAAGAAAAAACAATTTATCATCTAAAAAAATGCAAAATGAACATAAGTGATAAAAACTAGCAAGAGGAAAGATGCTCAGTGACAGCCAAATGTTGCAAAATAGCAAAAAAAGAATTAAAAAAAAAAAAAAGCTGCATGAGGATGTAAATTGGACACTGAAGGATATCAAATGGATACAAAGGGATCCAAAATAACCATAAAGTTAAGTTAAACCACTAGTTAGGTGCTTAGAAGTTTCATGAATCAAAATTGTCTCCAGAAGATCTAAAGGAAATAAAAAGGCTACATAATGGCAACAAACAGCTGCAGAGTAACCATACTCAGATTGGGTTAAAGAACACAAAATGACCACTTAACAGCCAAGCTGCTGCACAGAAAGATGCCTCAGTGCAATAAAATGATGTAGTGTGGAAAGTAGGGATGCAAAATTAACACAGGGATGCAAAATGACCAGAGAGAATACGCTCAATAGTGGAAAATGACCCAAATATCAAAAAAGGAATGCAATAAACCACAGCTGTAACCAGCTGGCACAAAAGGATGCAAAATGCCAAAAATGAATACATATATCTAAAAAATAACATAAAATGACCACAAGACATATAAATTGGCCTGCAGAAAGATGTAAGATGGCTTAAACAGCTGCACAATAGCTTTTAGAGGATAGGTAATGATGGCCTAATTTTTAAAATGACAACAAAAGACCTAAAGATAAAAGAGCTGAACGTGCAAGGAAATGGTGGCAGAATAACAGTAAAAGGAGGCAAAAAGGCAACTAAAAGACTTCTTAGAGCCATGTCTGTATCCATGACCCTCCAGTGTGACCTTAGCTAGATGGAGAGGTTTCTACATGTCAGTTTTCAGGATCTAATTGGCAGTAAATGCTATAAATGCAAAAGGAAAAAACACCTGGCGTTTGATCATTACATCCTATTTTTGCAGTACTTAGTAAAAACAGGTCAGAGCATGATTGCATGAGTGCAGAGATTAAATTTCAAACAAGTCCACAGACGGTAAAGTTAAAGTATATTACTGACAGCGCACGAGATGCTGAGAGCTGTTCATGATTCCTAATGGACAAGTTCAGACATAAACACCAACCACAACCTCATTCCGACCTGAGGAACCAAGCTTTGAGATCATGTGCCAGCACAGAACCAGTGAATTATTCAGAGAAAGCAGATAAAAAAGCCAACATTTGAATTAAATATAGCCTGGGGGGTTCTTACATGAAGTACTTTGATTTTCATGGTTAACTACTAGCTTTACTGCTGGCATTTTCACATTGTTCAGCGATATTTCTGCGCATTTTCTTCAATATTTTGGTAAGAAGTTCGACCTTTTAGCTGTTTAATTCCCTTTAAACAGTCAATAAACAATTTAAACATAACATAAAAAGAATTTATGTTACAAACCGTGCTGTTTCCTACCTCTTCGCTGTGTTTTTATCTGTTCCACCACCAACAGCAGCAGCAGGATGCAGCTCCTCAGCTTCAATATCGACCACCTGTCGCGCGAGCCCATCCTCGGGAAGGTTTACGACGGTTGGCACGAAGAAAAAAAATAAAATAAAATAAAATCCTTTCAGAGTTTCTTTTGAAGAGTTTTCATCGTTCAACGGCTGTTAAAAAGAAAATAAATCACCGTGTGAGAAGTTTCGCCCTCCTCCTGGCTACCTGTGGAGGCTGTGGGCACCTTTACTATTACTAGAAGTTTGGGAGCGCGAGGAGGGACGTCGTCGAGCGGGAGGGGGTAGCGTAACTTCCTGCGAGGCGTCTTCAAAATAAAGGCGAATATTGTTACTGAAACTAACCAAAGAACTAAAGAACTAAAGAACTGACTAAACAGATGAATAGATAAATAAATAAATCGATAAATGAAGACATTTTAATTTGTTTGTTAGCATGCTGTTGACATAACATCGTTCAAAGTGTCCAAAGTTCGATTTTATTTTCAACAAAATGACAGTAAATCTGTTCTTAAGGTTTATTTTCCCTCACATAGAATTATTAATTATTAAATAGAATTATCTATTATACCAGTGAATTAATTAAACGGTTTCTGTCACAATTTTAAAAAAAATGCCGCCTACATTAAAGCAGATAAAATAACTTAAACACATCTTTATTCATACTTTTACACAATTCATAATATCTGTACTGAGAGTCTGACATTTTTAAAGCCACTTTTTATACTTGCCTGCTTCTATAAGATAATTAAGATATCTTCAATTGGCTTTTTAGGCATCTTTCTATCCAAGAAATGTATTTTTACTATTTTAAGGTTCATTTTATGTTCCACTTTCTTTGTGATCATATGTTGAAATGACGGTAGCTGCTGTGATAGTGCAATGTCATTTGACGAAGCAAAAAATAAAAACAAAATAAAATACACACTCCATAATGACTATTTCCGGTTATTTTTAATTCAATCAATTATTAAAAGAAAAAAGTTCTTATATGTTTGTAGATATTAAATTTAAGGACGTACGTACAGCATGCTTTTATTTTGAAATAGTGACTTTAACGTTGTAGGGATTCTTCATTTTTCTTACAGATATTTCAGGATATATTTAATGCGATCAAATTGCTAAAACAGAACAAAAACTCACGTGTACCTATTACATTTTGAGAGCGTGTGTAAATCCTGCTTTTATTTTGAAAAGTTGGATTAACTTTGCCGGAATCCTTCCTTTTCCTGGCTAACTTCACACACCTGCCATCTCTCCTTTTAAGTGCCTTCAGGGTTCAAGTTTGACTTTATGAAGTTTCTTTCTGCATTTTCTCCCCAGGCTCCAAAAAGCTATTAAACTTACTGTAACCTCAGTCTGTAAATACTCAGATGACAGCTGGTGGAAACGGAAAACGCGCTATTTTTCTGAGGAAAGTTAAATTTGATTGTTTAGTTTGTGATGGAGCTAAGAGTCTAATGAAAACAAACACACAGGAAGTAATATGAATCAAACTAACAGCTGATTGCAAAGGCATAGGAATCAGTTTTATTGTGAAAATCTGTACCAATGAGGGGATCTGACTGCAGGCTGTGATTTTGTTAATGCTAAAAAAGATAATATACATGTAGATGAGTGCACACAATGAGCTTTAAACAAGGTAGAGATACCTGTATTTATGCTTGATTATAATCTTTGATATGGGAGCTAGTGCATGCATTTTCAACTGAATAAAGTTTTATTATTAAAAGTTTTTGACAGTTTCATGCCTTCATCTTCTTAAATGGCAAAAATTCAAAAAAGTTTGGACATCATTTGTGCAGTTTCCCTTTAAATATGCACAAAAACCTGCAGCAAAAGTTGCTTTGATATGCTTTGTAAATCAGTACACATGTAGGCTTGAAGAGTCACCATGTTCTCTTCGTCTTTAAGACTTCTGGGGCTCCATATTTTTCTGTTTTCAGATTTATTTTCATAACAGAGCCAGGTGAGGTGGTTCAGTTATCTGATTAGGATGCCTCTTGGTCATGAGGCACGTCCAGCTGGGAGAAGACCTGAGGGAACCTGCTGAATCAGCACCAGCAGTGGAAATCAACATGTGGCTCTGGAGCCACATGTGGCTCTTTTGTGATGGTTTGTGGCTCCTTTGTGTCTAAAATTGAAACATTATTCCCATTTTAGTCATTTCTATTTGACACTTTTATCCAGCTTTTTGCAACTTTTTGCCCCTTTTTTGCCCATTTTTGCAACTTTTTGCCCATTTAAGCTGCCTTTTTCAATTAAATGATGATGATATTTTTTGCCAAGTTTCCCACCTTTCCACTGATTTTTGCCCATTTCAGTAACTTTTCACTCATTTTTTGCCACTTTTCTCTCAGTGATTGCTGCTTTTAGCTCATTTTTGCCACTTTTTTTGTCACTTTTTACCCATTTTGGACACTTTTGTCAATTTTTTTGCAATTTTTTGCCCCTTCATGCCTTTTTTTGCCATTTCTCATCAATTTACGCTGCATTTAGCAATCAAATTCCACCTGACTCCCATTTTTCCACCTTTTTTTCTTTTTGCCCATTTTATTCAATTTTCACTCATTTTTTTTCCACGTTCTTGTCACTTCTGGACTATTTTGCCACCTTTAATTTATTTTGTTGCCACTTCTGACCCAGTTCTGCCACTTTTCCCTAGTGTTTGCCCTTTTTTGCCTATTTTTACCACTTCTTGCCCATTTAAGCTGCCTTTTGCAATTAAATGCCACTTCTTGCCCATTTTAACACCTTTTTTTTCTTATTTTTCCCAATTCTCCTACATTTTTTCTGATATTTACCACTTCTTGACTATCTTTGCCACCTTTAACTTGTTTTTTTTTTTTTGTCTTTTTTTACTCATTTTGGACACTTTTATCCTGTTTTTTGCTATTTTTTGCCCGCCTCTTGCCTATTTTTTGCCACTTCTCACCCATTTACGCTGCATTTTGCAGTTGAATTCCACCTGACTCACATTTTTCCAAACTTTTTTTTCTTTTTGCCCATTTTATTCACTTAACACTCATTTTTTGCCACGTTCTTGCCACTTTTGGACCATTTTGCCACCTGTTACTTGTTTTTTGTTGCCACTTCAGACCCATTTTTGCCACTTTCCCCCAGTGTTTGCCCCTTTTGCCTATTTTTACCACTTCTTGCCCATTTTAACACATTTTTTTCTGATTTTTGCCCATTTTCCCACATTTTTTTTCTCATATTTACCACCTATTGACAATTTTTGCCACCTTTATCTTATTTTTTGGTCACTTCCCCACCCATTTTTGACACTTTCTGTCCTTCCCGCCACATTTCTCCCAGTGTTTTCTACTTTTTGACCACTTTTGCTACCTTTAACTTATCTTAATTCCCACTTTTCACCTCTTAAACTGTGGCTCTTGCAAATGTATTTTTCAACAGTTTGGCTCAATGGTTGAGCAGGGTTGAGTAACTGGTCTAAAGTCACATTTTCTGGTGCAGAGAAGAGGCCGATTAAAGCTTAAAAAGGAAGTAGAAACAAACATGCAAGAGAGAAAAACAGACATACAGTTTCTGTGAAGCCAAAAGCATCTTTCTAGGTGAAAATGACACACCCTGAAGGCCCCTAAATGGACAAAGACACCCCTCTAAACTAACCTTTTGTGGCTCTACAGAAGCATCACCACATCTGAAATCTTATCAGTGTTTATAGCTGTGATTGTGAGGAAATCAGCAGCCTAATATAAGTTTTCCATGTGTTTCACTGCCTCTGTTCAGACATGTCGGCCTGCAGTGTGGCACCTGTCTGAAACCTGCATTCCTCAAAGAGAGAAAGGCTTCTTATGATGACAGATGCCCCGTAAATACCTACCATCCATCCACACAACCTTTCCTTATCAAACGCTGCGCATCTTTCTGCAAGAAATCGAGCAAAAGTTGGGTTTATTCACAGGGATTCCTGTTAAATAGACTCTTTGTTTTCTTATAGGGAGGAAAAATGAGTGTCAGCATTAAAGGTTTGTCAGAACATGCCCTAGACCATACCACTGAATAGAAAAATCCCTCTGCCTGTGGAAGTCTGGATCTCAGCCTGGATCCTGTGTGCACATGTAAAGCTAAGCCCCACTTTGCGCCCTGGGCTGTCTTCTCGGGGGGCATGTGTTGTTGTAAAGACCCCCTCTTTCCTCTCGTCCCTCTCTTCAAATCTAAATTCCACCCGTCCTCTCCCCTCGCTCTCGGCTGTCAGACCTCAGGAAGAGTCATCTTGAAAGGTAGCACTTAAAGTTGCGACCTGTAAGTGAGTGGTGCGGCGCTCACCTGTCATTTACGTCTGAAAGCACAATACGAGAGTCAGAGAGGAGGATTCTGGGTCTCCTTCCAGAGAGGGTTGTACAGAAAGTTTTACCTGCCAGGTGAGATCAACAATTCCACCTGGATGTCAGGAAGTACAGCTTTATGAAGATTACTAATCCAGATACATCATAATTAAACCATGAGATGCACTCTGCACTACATGCAGGGGCGTAGCTAGGGATTTAGGGCCCCTAGGAAGAATATTTTTGATACACAAAGATGATACACTTTTGAGCACTTATTCCAGGGTCTAGCCGGTGCTCTACCTCCCTCTACCCCCTAAATTTAATGAGGGAACACAGTAAAGGGTTCAACCAGGGGTCTATCTTGCTCTACATCAATTTACTGATAGGTTTTAACTGCTTCATCTGACCTTTATTCCCCTCTTTATATCACTATTGTATTTTTTTCCCCTTTTAGGGCCAGAGAGCCAAGGCTGCATGCTCACTGGGCGCCACCCAAGGGCAAACATCTGATTCGACAACCACAATACTGGCAAAAGATGCCTCCAGCCATGGGAGCCAGTATAATTCGGGCAGCTTTTTTTAACTTTAGTTTTAGTCAATAAAAAGTTCTCACATTTCTTTACTTTTAATCCAAGCATTTATTTATTTTTGCCTCTTCGTACCCTATTGATAAGACATGGATGTACCCATCATTTCATCACCCATGATGCTCCGAATATGGTTGTAAGATTTCGGAGACTTTTTGATACCTTATACAAACTATACAATCTCCACTATAGTATAAATGATAGTTGTTTCAGGCATTCTGCTACCAATCTTTGTTCACCACTTCTGGTTCTAAAATTAAGATGCAAACAGCCAAAATGCCACATTTGGTGCAGAATTTATAAATTTCTATCAGGTACTCTGAGCGTGATTTCCTCAAAAAATACATAGTAAAAGTACTTTATACTGTTTGCACATATAGTCCAGGGTGTACTCTTTACAATGATGTACGTTTCATCAGGCACTTATGGGAAAAAAATTTTTTATTGGACCTCAAAGTTGGTAAATATATTAGTATTTCAGGTACTTTGAGTGTAGATTACTCAAAAAGTGCACAGTAAAAGTACTTCATACTGCCTGCACATACAGTCATGGACAAAAATATTGGCACCCCTGGAATTTTTCCAGAAAATACATCATTTCTCCCAGAAATTGTTGCAATTGTTGGTTTTGTGTAAAATTTTGTCAATTTTGTCTTTCTTTCTTCAGATTTTTTGTGTTGTTCCAATGCACATAAAGGCAATAAACACATGTATACCAAAAACATTTGCAATTGCAACAATTTCTGGGAGAAATGGTGTATTTTATGGAAAAATTCCAGGGGTGTCAATACTTTCGTTCATGACTGTATAGTCCAGAGTGTACTTTTTTACAACGTTGTAAGTTTCACCAGGTACTTACGGGGAAAAAAAAATTATTGGACCTCAAACTTGGTGAATATGGTAGTGTTTCAGGTACTTCGAGATTGTATTATTCAAAAAATACGCAGTAAAAGTACTTGATACTACTGGTACATATACTCCAGGTAGTACTCTTTGGGCAGTAGAAAGTTTTATCAGGTACTTCTGGGGAAAAAAGAAATTATTGGACCTCAAAGTTGGTGAATATGGTAGTATTTCGGGTACTTCGAGATTGTATTATCCAAAAAATACGCAGTAAAAGTACTTCATACTGCCCTCACATATAGTCCAGGATGTACTCTTTGAGGTGAAGTAAGTTTCATCAGGTACTTTCAGAAAGAAAAAACTTTATTTGCTCATAGAAGGATCACAAACATGCAGCCTTGAACGATGACAAACTCAGAAGAAAACAGACATTTCTGCACAAAACAAGGGAGAACAGTTCATGTTTTCTTGTCTCATCTGATGCCCCGTCACTACATCGTCTCCTCTGGTCTGTGATGCTCCTTGTGGCTCCCAGTCAGGGGAGGATCTAGAAAAATATTTCTGGGGTGGCAGGAGATTTTTTTGGGGGTGGCATCCCATGGCAATGTGTATTTGTTGGTTCACATCATCAATTGATATTTAAATGGAAAGCATCCAGATGAAGTTACACTGACCCAGTAAAGTTTGGCTCCCTCGTTGTGGCACATAAGTAAAACTATTGATCAAAATATACCAGATGAAAGACAATAACTGAATGAATTATAACCAGATAACTAAATTATGCTGCTTGACAACAAAATACTACTTTTTACACTATTTCACCAGCAGTGGGCACCAAGTCTATGATATACAAATACAAAAAGGGTGTTAATTAAATTGGGATATTTCTATCAGCTATCAATCATTAGTCCAACTTAAGTGCAACAATCCTTTTATGTATATTCATTAACATACATCCAGTGTAAATTAACTGCTTTCAAAGCTTTAATACATCAACAGAAAACCAGCTGATAACTGACAATGTGGATGCATATAGAAGTAATCAGATCTGACATGAGCACAGAGACCACTGTCTCAAACACACACCAATAATCAACTGTTCAATGAATCAGGTTTTAAATTAAAAAATTAATGAACATCTAGAATTTTTAGTGTTAGTTTCCAGTGGCTACGTGTGTTTTAATGCTTCATTTTCAGAATTTAATGTTGTAAAGATGAATATTTAGCAAATACTGTATAGAAATAGTAAGCAGTTTGGATTTGGGATACAGGAAACCTGATTGAGTTTATTATTTCACAAACAAGTTAAAAACCTACAAACTAATGCATGTACAGTAAACTGACTTATATACAAAAGTAGCACTGTGATAAAAAAAATCAAGTTAAAAATAAAAAATTATGTCAAAAAAACTTTTAAAAACAACAATAATAATCGTCTTCTTTTTCACTTTTTCTATTCTAACTTCAATGAAATTGCACTTAAAACTGATAATATAAAAACTCAGATAATCTGAGGAGAAAACATCTCACTTTACCAGCTTTCTTTTAGTCCATCACGTGATCAAACATTTACACACAGCAGTTGTATGAGGCCCCCTAGAGGCCACACGAGGAACATCAGAAGGTTTAAAATGCACCTTTTAAAGGAGAAATTTCTTTTTTTTTCTTTTTTATGAAGCTTTATCAACATGTAATGTGACCTTTCTTTCAATTATGACACATTTTTAACAATTTTCAGTAACTTCAGTAAGTATTCTTTTTTACAAAATATTTCTGTCCTCCATTAAGGTACAGCAAAGGTCTTTTTTAAACCATTAGTTGAAGCTCTTTGGCAAATAAGCAGGTTAAAATGTTTACAGTATCACATATAGAAAAAAATCATTGCACAAAAAACCTGCAAGAAGAAACTTCAGAAAACACAAAGAAATGTTAAATGTAATTATTCATGAAATTGCAGATTTTTTTTTTTTTTTTTGTTGCAGTTAGATATAAAAAAAATCTAATACGCACTGGGTTTAAAAAGTGACTTAAATTTCTGGCTTTAGTGCAAAAAAACAGAAACAGAATAAAAATGTTACCGTAAAATCCAGAGTATACGCTGTGCTACTGTCAAACAAGCAGTCTGATTTTTGAAGGGGAAAAGGTTTATACCGCTGTTTAATGATATCTTATTACTATAATTGGCAGCATGTCTGTGTGTCTGTTGTGATTTGAACACCACATCGTTGCTTCAATTGTCCTCACTCCCAAAAAGAAAACTTCTCAGGGGTGCTGGCTCAAAACTACTGGAAACTATAAAAAAAATTATGTACACATGACGTCACACCAAAGTGGAATGTTCCAAGTCGATTTCCGAAATTTCGAGTTCAGGGCGTGTTTTTAATTACGTATCTTACTGGTGGAGAGTTCAGAGATTAAATGGAACGCACCATCACTCCACCACAATGCTGAAGAGGAGACGATGTTCACTCACAGCTTTAATAGTCCCCTTAAGTTGTATGGCAATAACCACCAATATACACCAGCCCGCTGAAATTCTGAGCCATTATGCAGTGTTTTTTGGGGAAAAACAACCCTTTCAGTGCAAATTGGTCTTATAGCATTCAGCGTCTAATGTTAGGTTTGTAACAGCACAGTCAAAGTTCAATATAGATTAGTGTTGCAGTTTTAAGGAGGGAGGAAACTTTATCATGGTGGTGCTTCAGTGAATTAATATTACCATGCCCTTACTTAAACGCACCGTCTGTTATTCTGAATATTTAACATGGATTGTCAGAATCTCTACCAGGTGAGGGGGGGGTTTGACACACCTGTTGCGGTTGTGGGTAATGGTCAGAAACATCTTTACACATAATTAAAATGGGACCCTGAGAGAAGCAAATGCAAGACAGCTAAAGTGTTCTATTTGACTTCTATTTCTTTGACAGCAAAAAAAGAAAATGTATTCACTCAAACTGTCATCAGAAAGTTTTCAAAAGCTGACAAAACGAGTCAGAGTGGTATGAAGTGGTTAAATGACATCAGAAATAAATAGTGCATTTCCTCTGTCACTGTTTTAAACATGTTTTCACTGTTCAGCCCTCTGGAGGCGCCGTTGGATAAACTGAACAAAACAGACAAAGGAGGGTTCCCACTTGACAACCTTGGTGAAGTCCTGGTTTCTTGCTACCCATCCATCTGCACGTAGACTTGAATAGTAATGGATTAGGGATTTCCTCACTGAGCGCTGGTCCTCTTTGTAGGGCACAAAATCTTGTGTTTCTTCAAGCAAAATTTGGTTTAATCATGTTTTACACACCTGCGCCTTTGCTGAGATTTTGGGTCATAGGAAATGTCCTGGAACAACTGTTAGAAAAAAGGAAGAGGATGCATACATTTCAAAATAACTCAAAAGTTGTTGCACAACTGTTTAAAGATTTTCTGTTTTAAATCAGACATTTTCTACCATAGATCATCATGTTTTAGAAAATGTTAAATAGCATCTCATTACCTTTACAGTCTGGTTCTTCCATTTCACACTGATTAAAGTTCCAAGATAAAAAAAAAAGAAGAATTACAAAACAATAAAAATCCAGTTTATAACTATTGTAGTCAAACACCATCACCAAAAACACAAACTTGAAAAGCGTACAGATGTTCATTAAACCCATGTATTTTTTTTCTATATACAGTGCTTAACAAATTTATTAGACCACCTGTCATATTTGTCTCAGAGACCATCCAGCATCATGAAGTGCTTTAATGCGGACTCTTTCATTTTCAGTGAGCTCACGTTTTACCATTTTGAACAGGAATGAGGAATTTCAAACTGAATTCACCTTTTTATATCCAAATTTGAGCCGGCTCACTGGGCTTCTCTGAGAAGTCAGAAATGAATCAAGCATAACATTCAACCACTAAAACTCATTTTTCTGTTCAGGAATGCAAGTAAATAACTATATTTTGACATATTAATCAAGAAATATTAATGTGCTTTACTATTTTTTCAGTTTTTTTGTAAATCAGTAAATTTGAAAATTTATGGATAACAATAATAATTACATTTTAGCATTAAAAATATCATTTGGGTTAAAGAGCTTCTACATATTGGTGTATTAACCATTGCAGAAACAAAAAATGATTTTGGTATTTACCAATGCTGTTAATATAGGGCAGCTGTGGCATAAAGCTTACTTTGGTTAGGGTGGTCTAATAAATTTGTTAAGCACTGTGTTCATTTTTTTTATTAGTCTTATCAAACATTTAAGAGAACGTTCAGTTTCTTACCCTTTTCGTTTTCTTTCTCCCATTCTGTATCTAAGACAGAGAACAGCATGTTGTAAATCAGTCATTTATAATGTGATCATCATTAAACATTAATCATGCTTAAGCAGAGTGTCACCAAAGATGGATCCTGACAGCAGAACAAACTCAAACATCTTCATATAACTTCTATAAAATCACTGATTGTATTTAATTAAGATTTTTTTCTGTTTAATATTAATTATCTTATTTTATTATTATTATTGTTCCACTAGTAAATCTGGTAGAGAAAAACTATTAAAAACAACAAATCAGCTCTATAATTTCTGCTGAAATAAAAAAGAAATCAACTGATCAAACTAAAGTACTGTCTGTTTATAGATACTATATTGGTTGTGTAAATACATGTTAAAAAATAACAAATATCCAAATTCTGAAATTTTATGAAAAGTTTTATTTCTCAATATGTTGTCTTTTCACATCCTTAAGATCACATTTAGTTTCTTACCCTTTTCCAGTGTACCTGTGTATTGGACAGAGAAAAGCAACTTATAAATCAGTCATTCATAATGTGATCATCATTAAACATTAATCATGCTTAAGCAGAGTGTCACCTCCATAAATGTGACAGTGGAGCAAACTCAAACATCTTCATAAGACTCATATTACATTACTGATTCTATTTAATTAAGGATATTTTTGTGTAAAATTAAATATTTGGATTCATAAATCTGGTAGAGCAAAACTATTGAAAAACAACAAAGTGACGCTACAATTTCTGCTGAAATTAAAAAAAATGATTTAATGCATGTTAAAAAAGTGAATAATCTTTATATTGAACTATGTTTCAATATACTTTTTTTTATCAAACATTTAAGAGAACATTTTGTATCTTACTGTATTGTGGTCTTTGCTTTTTTCCTGTATATAAGAGAAAGAAAAGAATGTAGTGAATCCATCATTAATGATGTGATCATTATCAGTCACTGACCATGCTTTAGCATTGTTTTATATTTGATAGTGACAGTGGAAAGAACATAAGGTACTCCTTCATCAGACTTAAACCTCAGAACTGATCTGTAGGTTATTTTGACTTTTTGTTTCAAATCAAATATTATCACTAATAAATTTTTTAGAGCAAAACTACTGAAAGAACCCATTATTACTAAATTATTTTCATCAACACAATGACTTCTGGCTTCTTACCCCTGATGTGTTTGTTGATGAAAAATGCAGCAACCACGATGACTACTACCAAAACAATTCCTACTGGTACAAGGATGGGTATCAGCCAGTCCCGTCCTCCTATAAAACAAAAAGTCAAATGTATTTGAATGATGTTGGTTAATGCTTTTGTTTGATATTGTAGTATCATACATATGAAATGTTGTTTTTAAAAGGTATTAAGATATCTAATCTGTGTTAACAGCGAGGATGTTGCTCAGTGGAACTACTCACGCTCAATGAAGGGGAACTTGCATATAATGAGGACGGGGTTTGTGACGCTTTCACTGGTTTCATTGCTGACTGGGTTCATCATCAAACATCTATAACTGTGCTCTGTAAAAAACTAAACATTCAGAGAAAGAAAATCACGAAAACAAATTAAGAAAAAAAAGCTCACAACACTGAGGATGACACAGTATGGTGAAGAAAGATCATTAATCATAAACTGAAGTGTTCAAACTCATCAGCTCAGGCTGACAGTGACGTCTTGGGTTTTTCTTACCTCTGTTAGAAGGAACTTCTGGCCTGAAGGTCCCTCCACATCATCTACTAACCACGTATAAGTGACTGGTTCAGCATCTGCAGTGTTGCCTTCACAGGTCAGGTTACAGTAGGTCATCTCAGGGCTGCAGGATTTGATGACAGAGGGTTTAGCTACACGAGCTGATAGAAGAAAGAGCAAAACATAAGTAGAGAGTGGACTTGAAGTAAAAAGAAATAAAGAAGTAGTGAACTTTTTTCACCTGAACACGGAGGTATCTGACTGAACTATTATAAAATGTCAATGTTGGTGTTATTTCTGACATTTACGCCAAACTAATAAAAATCTGCGTTTGACGTCTTTTAATTAGCTCAAACGGACTGCCTTGAAAAACCAGTTCTGAAAAGGTGAGGCTTATGTACGTCACAAACTCTAGATAAAAGGTAGAAGGTTACCGCCTCTAACTGACTTTCTTATTCAGAGACCACTCCCATCCTCTCCTGTACCTGCCCTGCTTCGGCTCTGAGAGCTCCGGCTTTAGTAACGCTGGTGTTGGAGTAAACAGTGCAAACAGGTAGTGCTCAGGACCACCATGGTCCACTACCACTCCACAGCCTGCTTCAGGCAGTATTAATTTCGTCGACTAAAACTATTTGTTGACAGCCTTTTTTCCATGTCAAAAATTAGACTAAAACTAACAAAAATAGATCTGTGATGACTAAAACTGACAAAAACTATGTTTAGTTTTTGTTAAAATGACTAAAACTAGACTAAAATGAAATTTAGTTGTTGCCGGACATTCAAAATCTGTGATATTTCTCCACTGTGGGCAAATCTGTCAAAATGCAGTGCAGCTGTAGCTCTTCTTAGCTGTAGGGACCCAAGCTTTGGCAGGGTGCAGAGAACATGCTACCACGGTTTGGTATCAAATTTAGCCAAGAAAATAAATGCTTGGACTTACAGTAAAGACTAAAAGTAGACTAAAATGTTTTGAGTTTTCGTTGACTAGAACTTAAAAGGGTAGAGAAGACTAAAATGGGACTAAGACTAAAATGCATTTCGTTTAAAGAGTAATACTAAAACTAAAATTAAAAATAGCTGCCAATATTAACACTGGCTTCAGGGGACTCTGGAGGGTAAAAATCCTCCACCTCTAAAGATCGCTGTGAGGCAGCAGTGCTGCGGGACTCTGTGTCAGTTTCTGGCAAGGGGACATCACTGTCACTCCTAACCTGGCAAGCCAAATGGATTTGTTCGCCAGTGAGAAACACGGAAACGGGCTTATCCATCTGCTTTGCAATGTTTTGTTACTCCCGCTTCATCTGGGAAACCCATCCTTAAAAACAAACAAACAAACAAAAAAAAAGTCAATTTCCCCTCCTTCCTCTCAGTACCAAACTGCCCACTTTCTGTGCATTTTTTTAAATCCTGAAGTGGGTGGGGTCAGCGTTGAACTGGGGGTTCACTTTCACTTTAAAGAAAATAATTATCTGAAGGTTAAACTTCATTTAAAATTCTCCACTCACAGATAACAGAGAGTTCAATCTTGCTGAAGTCTTCGCCGTTAATCTCTGGTGTGTAGATGCCGCTGTCGCCAACTGTCAGTCCTTTGATGGTCAGCGCTCCAGTATCAGTGTTCACCTCACAACGACCTAAAATGACACGGTGACGCCAGACAGGAGAGAAAATTCAAAATGGTAGAAAAAAGAAGTGGTAAAGCCCTGATTTTTTATGTTTGACTGCATTACTCATCAGAAGACAACTACTGTAACCATAGACCTTCACAAGCATCCATCTTTAACGATCACTGGTTGTAGTTTTGGTCTTTGGAAAATTTTAAGATTTCTGACCCTCAAACACACAGGAAACACTCTGAAAACACAAATAAAGCCTAGCATTCATTGGATTGATCAAATTTATTAAATCAGAGCAAACCAGGCATTAAATGCTCTTTGAAAGTATTTTAAATATAGAATTATATTTAAGAGTGATCATAAAAAACACTTATGCAAACCCTTTACTTGAAGTTTTGGGGTGTTTTCTGTGGTAATGTGAAAATTGATGAGCAGAGATTGTAGTATCCATAAGTATGGCTCAGCCTTTGCACAATCTGCTTCTTCTTTTTTCTTTTTTGGGTAACTTTAATTTTTATTAATTTTAACATATTACACACATGTAGCCCACAGATTAACATGCTGGCTTTAAATCTAAAAGAAGTTAAATAGAGGAAAATAAAACAACATTAAAGACACTGTTGGGAGTTAGACCTCTAGTAGTTTGTCTGTTCCTTTAGAATCAACATCTGAATAATTCATCTCTTTATTTTCCTGTTGTAATGTCGCTGTTTTTCATCCTGAATAATCTCCATTTCTCACACCTGTCTTCCATCCTTTAGAGTTGTTTTATTAGCTGTAGGGAGGTTGTTTTAATCTAAAAAAAATGTTTGCTGTAGATGACTGATCTGATTTGTGTCTTATTGTTGCTACTCATTTACCCAGGAATGACTGATGGAAATAAGCTTGTAAACCTGGTACAATGCATCTTTTTTAGATTCATGTTATTTTGAATATTGTCCCTGATGCAAATAAATTTCACAAAATGAAATAAACAGAAGTGTGAGCATGAGGCTCAATGACATTGGCTTTCAAATCTAATCACTTCATGCTTAAGTTAGAGTACTCTCAAAGTATTCTAGTAGTATTACAGTCACAATAATGGCAAAGACAAATTCACAACCCAAAAACATAATACCTCTGGCATCATCTGATGCTGGCATGAAAAATTTACACCTGATAAAACATCTTATTTACACTGAAAACATGTAAAAGCTGAACATCAAAACAGAATCTTTAACTTGGTCATTTTTTTTAAAAGTTATTTAAATACTCAGACACTGCTAAAAGTATATTAAAGGCCATAATAAAGTCACTGCTCATTTACTTCAAACAAAACGGTGTCAGTATAATCAAAATACCTGTAAGTATCTTTAATATGCATCTCTGCTAACATAAGAGCTTTGACTTGGATCAAGGTGCTTGACTGTTAGTTACGTTTTCCAGTATAAATAAACAGATTTTACTATATTTGTTGGTGAATTTACCTCTAAACTTGGTCTGTGACACATTTAATGGATAGTAATGGGAACATACTTGAATTGGATGAATTCATGGTTAAATATAACATTAATTGCTCTGCTGAACTCTACAGAAAAGTTACACAGAATATTCCAGAAGCCCTGATTCAATCAATCAGAAACAACATGCCAAACGTACATACTCCAGTTCTACAAGTTAAAATTGATAACAGGGACCTTGTTAGTGAAAAATGTAATAATAAATTTTTAAGACAGTACTTAGTTAACATTTTTTATCCAAACATAGTCAGAAGTACTTCACCCATATAGAGTATGATAAATCTAAAAGAGCATCTATTCGAACAAAATATTTAAAATTCTCAATCCCTCCCAAATGCAAAGAAGTACACTTCAAAACCATAAATAATATTTACCCCTCTAATGATTTCATTAATAAAAGATTTAAATTAGCTGTAGAACATTGCTATATCTGCCAAACGAATGTAGAAACAACAGAACACCTGTTCTTTGAATGTGAAACTATTCAAAATTTATGGAAATCTCTCTATAACTTAATTTCATCTGATTCCATGAACATGGACTTCTGGTCATATAGAAATATTCAAGTTGGTGTAATCTTGAAGGAAAAGAAATCTGAATTCATAGTCAATAATCTGATAATCTTTACAAAATATTTCATACACAAATGTCGCTATGCCAAATCCCCTCCTTCGTGGCCTGGTTTAAAAAATGACTTAATTTTGTTTAAACAGTGCCTAAAGCAAGTTGATAACCCCCAAGCAAATAAACTATACACTGCTATAGAAATTTTTGATTTATCCTGACCCCTTGTAATTTTGTTTTCTTTTAGTTTTGTTGTTGGTATTTCATTTATTTACCAGTTTTATTTTTTATCTCTCATTCTCTCCTTGCTCCTTACTCCAAAATTTCAAGCTACAGTTTTGTACTACAACTTAGAAAATTGTACCTAGGAGGTGTGATAATTCTTTAATTCCAGTGTTGGAAAGTTACATATAATTATGTTTTTCTTGTTTACTGTATACAATGTTCTACATTTTGTATAATACCCTGATTGTTCAATTTTTTTAAAAAAAAAAATTACCTTTAAACTGGAGAAGGCAGTGACCTTCATTTCCATCCATCTCTGCAGCAATATCACCATTGTGTTTCCACTGTACCCTCTGGATAGGAGACTCCACCAGGGGTAAACTGAGGACAACATCTTCACCTGTAGCTTTGTACACTATTTCAGCTGTAAAGGAAAAACAGCAGAAGTCATTTCTCAATCATACTATGTTATTGCATTTTAAAGTAGTGGAGTAAAATACATCGAAACTTAGATTAAGCTTTACCACTTATGGTAAATGAAGACCAGTTCAGACAAAGCGAAAAAGTTTTAAAGGTTAGCAGAATTCATAACAACAAAAACTGACAGGCCTCAAACATCATGGCGCATCTCCTGAATGTTAACGCACCTAACATTGAAGTAATGTTTTACATTTGACTCTACACACTTCATATCAACCAGAAAACGGTTTTTTAAATCTCTGTGACAACACATTTAGTATTATCAACCCAGAAGACGGATTTTTAGATCTCCTTAACAATTGTAATATTTAGTAGCATTTCAGCACTTACCGTCGTTGGGTGACACAGAAAGAAACAACAGGAAGACGTAAAACAATCCCAACGGTTTGAGCGCACGCCACATCATTTTCACGGGATACACCGACACAAAAGCTACGTGGACCACTCTTTTCTGATTAATTTTACTAATTACAGGTAGCAGAAACTTCTTTAAAAAGTACAGGAGACGTGAAATTCAACGGTTGTTTGACACGGCAGTGATGGGTCGTTTGCGAACGAGCCGGTTCAAAGAGCCGACTCATTTATATGAACCTTAAAATACAGATCCTGTTTGAGAACCGTTTATTATTATTCTTACTATTTGCTATAACGTGTTTTTTATATAGTATTGTTTGTGTGTGTGTTATGTGATTGATTAGCAGGGACATTCTTCTCCGCACATGTTTAAGGGACACAAACATAATGATGTAACATTGATGTATTTAAGGTGCGTCATACAGCTCAGCTAGGAAGCTAATTTCATCTGACCCTCATTGTATTTTTGGGTACAAATCTATGTCAAAAACAAATTGCCAAATTATTTATGAATTAAAAAGCACAGTACTAGGATTGATATAAATAATATGTCAAACAATGTCATATCATATGACATTGCATGACATTGTTAATTTTGGAAGGTCAAATCAAGCCAATCGGGGACCCAAATGTAGAGCCAATTGGAAGTAAAAGGGACTGACTCTTCTTGCTGAGCCAAATGACCCACTCACTTAAAAGAACTTAAATTCCCATCACTAAAGTCATGTCAGGACAAGACGAGAAGGAAGAGGCAAGAAAAGGGGCGGAGCGGGCAGCAGGGCCGTAGCAGATTTTAAATCTCAGCAAATGAAAGTCCTCAAACTATAAAATTTTTAACATTTCAAAAACACAATAACAATTAAATAACTGCAAAAAATTAAACAAATTTTCTCTTTCGTAATTCTTTTTAAATACATTTTTTTCAATTTTACAAACAAGTAAAAATCCTACAAATTAATGCATGTACAGAATACTGACTTATGAATATGTTATAAAAAAACAGCATTGTAATTGAAAATAAAAGCTGGTTAAAAATAAACAAATATGTCTATAAAAACTTTGAAAACAACAATTCATCACATAATCCCATTACAGACTTCCAGGAACAATGACACATCATTCATAGATATTCTATTGATGTTAAAATATTTAATAATCCTCTTCTTCATCTGTTATTTGCACTTAAGTTCATTATAAACACACTGAGATAATTTAATGATAAAACATCAGAAACATTCATCCTCCAGTAGAGTTCATTTTATGATTAAACACAGCAGCTGTACGAGGCCCCCCAGAGGCAACAAGAGGAACTACAGCAGAGGATTAGACGTACACCTTTTAATGTACAACCTCTAAAATCCAAGCTGTTTATCCTTCAGTCAGAATGGATTTTTTGGCATAACGTGAAGCAGAATACTGGAATGTGTTTAAAAAAAAAAAAGCAAGCCAGGGTTGTAAAAAAGGCCTATAACCCCTTAAATCGAATGACTTAGTCCTTGAAATAGAGAGGATCTTTATCACGAAGTTTGAAGAAAATCTAAAAAGAGGTATTACAATCAAAACAAGGAGGAATATAAAAATATAAACAGTAAATAAAAAAGTCTCCTGTGTGGTTGAGCTAGAAGATGAAGTCACAAAATAATACCAGTCCTTTGGGGAATATGAATGTATTAATCTAACTTTAAAGTAAAGAGAAAAATCTCAAATATATTTTCAGCATCAAGTCTGTTTTTATTTCAAACTAAATGTTGTCCCAAGTACTCTGTCAGAAGCAGACATACATCTGAGCTTTTACATCTCTGCAAAACAAAGTCCTCAAACTATAAGTCTTAACATTTCAAAAACAAAATAGCAATAAAATAACTGCAAAAATAAGACAGATTTTCTCTTTTGATTTCTTTAATACATCTTCTCCATAAACACCCACACAAAGTTTTCAAACATATATGGGTCCCTTTTAGTTAACAGTCACATCTTTAATCGTACATAAAAAACATCCAGCTGTTAAGGATTTAATACAACACAATAAATGTCTCTTTCTAAGAAATATTTTTTTTAATCATCATTTGAAGCTCTGTGCGTCTGCTCTTAAGCAGATAAGCAGGTTAAAATGTTTCCAGTATCACATATAAAAAAATCATTGCATTAAAAACCTGCAAGAAAGTTCAGAAAACACAAAGAAATGTTAAGTGTAATTATTCAGAAAATTGCTATATATATATATTTTTTTTTATTTTTTTTATTTTTTTTGCTGCAGTTAGATTTTAAAAATCTGATAAGCACTGGGTTTTAAAAGTGACTTAAATGTCTGGCTTTAGTGCAAAAAAAAAAGAAAAAAAAGATGATATTACTAGAAATGGCAGCATCAGAATCAGAATGTCTTTATTGTCCCGTGAAGAGAAATTAGTGTTGCAGCAGGGGCACAAAGAAGACAAGGTATACAATGACAACATCAGCAGAAAGTCTAAACATCAGACAAATTAAAAAACAGCACAATATAAGAAACACCACACACATACAGAAAATTACCAGGTTTTAGTCTAGAGCTCATACCAAAAATGGAAAATTACTACCAGGTAATGCAAAAAGTGCAATGTGTGAATGTGCAAATGAGTAATAATAGTGCAAGAAGAACAGGAGCAAACCTAAGGGCTAATTGCTGTTGAGAAAATAAATTGCACTAGTGATAAAAGAGACCTGAAGTAAAGAGAAAATTTATTCACTCAAACTGTCATCAGAAAACTTTCAAAAGTTGACAAAACGAGCCACAGTGGTTATAAAGTGGTTAATTGACATCAGAACTAAATAGTGCATTTCCTCTGTCACTGTTTTAAACATGTTTCCACTGTTCAGCTCTCTGGAGGCCTCGTTGGATAAACTGAACAAAACAGACGAAGGAGGGTTCCCACTTGACAACCTTGGTGAAGTCCTGGTTTCTTGCTACCCATCTGTCTGCACAGTTGACTTGAATAGTAATGGATTGGGGGTTTCTTTACTGAGCGCTGATTCTCTTTGTAGGGAACAAAAATCTTGTGTTTCTTCAGGGAGAATATGGTTTAATAATATTTTATACACCTGCTCCTTTGCTGAGATTTTGGATCATAGGAAATGTCTCGCTGATCTCTGGAACAACTGTTAGAAAAGAAAGAGGATATATACATTTCAAAATAACTGAGAAGTTGTTGCACAACTGGTTAATGATTTTCTGTTTTAAATCATACATTTTCTATCATAGATCATCATATTTTAGAAAATGTTAAATAGCATCTCATTACCTTTACAGTCTGGTTCTTCCATTTCACACTGATTAAAGTTCCAAGATAAAAAAAGAGGAATTACAAAACAATAAAAATCCTGCTGTTTTTAACTACTGTAGTCAAACACCATCACCTGAAACATGAACTTGAAAAGTGTACAGATGTTCATTATACCCATATATTTCTTTCCACATAGCCTATATACTAAGTATGTTTTTAAAGTCAAGAATAAGATAGCTCAACAAAGTGATGTTACAATTTCTGCTAAAATTTAAAAAAAATATATATATACAGGCATGTTTTGCATGTTAAAAATGAATAATCCACATTTGAGAACTATGTTTATCTTTTTATTTGTCTTATCAAACATTTAAGAGAAAATTTAGTTTCTTACCCTTTTCTATTTCTTTCTCCCATTCTGTATCTAAGACAGAGAAAAGCATGTTGTAAATCAGTCATTTATAATGTGATCATCATTAAACATTAATCATGCTTAAGCAGAGTGTCACCTCCATAAATGTGACAGTGGAGCAAACTCAGACATTTTCATATGACTTTTATCAAATCACTGATTGTATTTAATCAAGATTTCTTTGTAGTTTAATATTACTTATTTAGACTAGTAAATCTGGTAGAGAAAAACTATTAAAAACAACAAAGCAGTTCCATAATTTCTGCTGAAATAAAAAAGAAATCAGCTGATCAAACTGAATTATTGTTTTTTTTTATAGATACTATATTAGTTGTGCTAAATACATACATTTAAAAATATCTAAATTCTGAAATGTACATAAACCACAATGGTGTTTTTTCTCATGATTAAGAGCACATTTAGTTTCTTACCCTTTTCCAGAGTACCTGTGTATTGGACAGAGAAAAGCATGTTATAAATCAGTCATTCATAATGTGATCATCATTAAACATTAATCGTGCTTAAGCAGAGTGTCACCAAAGATGGATCCTGACAGCAGAACAAACTCAAACATCTTCATAGGACTCTTATCACATTACTGATTGTATTTAATTAAGGATAATTTTCTGTGTAAAATTAAATATTTGTTTTCATAAATCTTATAGAGCAAAACTATTGAGGAAACAACAAAGTGATGCTACAGTTTCTGCTGAAATAGAAAAAATTATTTAATGCATGTTAAAAAGTGAATAATCTTTATATTGAACTATGTTTCAACATACTTTTTTATCAAACATTTAAGAGAACATTTTGTATCTTACCGTATTGTGCTCCTTGCCTTCTTTCTGTATATGAGAAAGAAAAGCATGTTGTAAATCAGTCATTAATGATGTGATCATTATCAGTCACTGACCATGCTTTAACATTGTTTTATATTTGATAGTGACAGTGGAAAGAACATAAGGTACTCCTTCATCAGACTTAAACCACAGAACTGATCTGTAGGTTATTTTGACTTTTTGTTTAAAATCAAATATTATCGCTTATAAATTTGTTAGAGCAAAACTACTGAAAGAACTCATTATTACTGAATATTTTAATCTACACAATGAATTCTGGCTTCTTACCCCTGATGTGTTTGTAGATAAAAACAGCAAACAGAATGACTATTAGCAGAAAAATCAATCCTACTACTGCTACTGGTACAAGGATGGATACCGGCCAGTTCCGTTCTTCTATAAAACAAATGGATAAAACAAAAAGTCAATTGTATTTGGATGATGTTGGTTAATGATTTTGTTTGATATTGTAGTATTGCACATATAAAATGTTGTATTTAAAAAGGTATTAAGATATCTAATCTGTGTTTACAGCGAGGATGTTGCTCAGTGGAACTACTCACGCTCAATGAAGGGTTTCCCACATATAAAGACGGGGTTTGTGATGCTTTCACTGGTTTCATTGCTGACTGGGTTCATCATCAAACATCTATAACTGTGCTCTGTAAAAAACTAAACATTCAGAGAAAGAA
Organism: Cheilinus undulatus; assembly: GCF_018320785.1. NCBI lineage: Eukaryota > Metazoa > Chordata > Actinopteri > Labriformes > Labridae > Cheilinus > Cheilinus undulatus. The sequence goes on from NW_024571693.1 coordinate 32,723, forward strand.
AATCACTTAAACAAATTAAGAATAAAAGCTCACCAGCACTGAGGATGACACAGTATGGTGAAGAAAGATCATTAATCATGAACTGAAGTGTTCAAACTCATCAGCTCAGGCTGACAGTGACGTCTTGGGTTTTTCTTACCTCTGTTAGAAGGAACTTCTGGCCTGAAGGTCCCTCCACATCATCTACAAACCACTTATAAGTGATTGGTTCAGCATCTGCAGTGTTGCCTTCACAGGTCAGGTTACAGTTGGTCATCTCAATGTTGCAGGACATGTTAACAGAGGGTTTAGCTACACGAGCTGACAGAAGAAAGAGCAAAACATAAGTAGAAAGTGGACCTGAGATAAAAAGAAAATTTCAAAAACACCTGGAGGTTAAACTTCATTTAAAATTCTCCACTCACAGATAACAGAGAGTTCAATCTTGCTGAAGTCTTCGCCGTTTATTTCTGGTGTGTAGTTTCCGCTGTCGGTCAGTTTCAGTCCTTTGACGGTCAGCGCTCCAGTTTCAGTGTTCACCTCACAACGACCTAAAATCATGAGACATGGTGACGCCAGACAGGAGAGAAAATTCAAAATGGAACAAAAAAGAAGTGGTAAAGCCCTGTTTTTATGTTTCAGCTGCTTTTCTCATTAGTAGACAACTGCTGTAACCAGTAAATTTGGTAAATTTAAAGATTTCTAACCCTCAAACACACAGGAAACACTCTGAAAACACAAATAAAGCCTAACATTCATTGGATTGATCAAATTTATTGAATCAGAGCAAACCAGGGGTTAAATGCTCTTTAAAGGTATTTTAAATATATTGAATTATATTTAAGAGTGATCAAAAATACACTTGAGCAAACCCTTTACTTGAAGTTTTGGGGTGTTTTCTGTGGTAATGTGAAAATTGACGAGCAGAGATTGTAGTATCCATAAGTATGGCTCAGCCTTTGCACAATCTGCTTCTTGTTCTTTTTTTTTGTAACTTTAATTTTTATTAAATTTAACATATTATACACATGTAGCCCACAGATTAACATGCTGGCTTTAAATCTAATTAAAAGAAGTTAAACAGAGGAAAATAAAACAACATTAAAGACACTGTTGGGAGTTAGACCTCTAGTAGTTTGTCTGCTCCTTTAAAATCAACATCTGAATAATTCATCTCTTTATTTTCCTGTTGTAATGTCGCTGTTTTTCTTCCTGAATAATCTTCATTTCTCACACCGGTCATCCATCCATTAGAGGAGATTTCTTAGCTGTAGGGAGAGTTATTTGTCTAAAAAACATATTGTTTCCTCTGCATGTTTTAAATTTGTTGTAGATGACTGATCTGATCTGTGTTTTATTGTTGCTACTCATTTACCCAGGAATGACTGATGGAAATAAGCTTGTAAACCTGGTACAATGCATCTTTTTTAGATTGTTATTTTGAATATTGTCCCTGATGCATTTGTAAGTGAATTTACCTTCAAACTGGCCAAGGCAGTGAACCTCATTCCCACTCCACTCTGCAGCAGTATTATTATTATTGTGTTTCCACTCTATGTGTTGGATAGCACCAGTCATGGGGGGTGGTCTGAGGATCACATCTTCACCTTCAGCTCTGTAAACCAGGTCAGCTGTAAATGAAAAAACAATGTCATTTTTCAGTCATACTATTTAACTATTTTAAGTATTTTCTCTTATCAATATTACATTTTAATGCCATGAACCATTTTTTACTGCAGAGGAGGGGGGTTGACTGGCTGCTTGGTATGACTAAGGTGCTAAATAGTAAACCAAAATTGGGTGCTCTTGGAAAACAGGGAGAAAAAACTGTCAAAAAAAGGGGAGAAAACCAGGCACTCCAAACACAAAAAAGTGCAAATGAGGAAGGAAATACTAAAAAGCCTTTATTGTAATGGCCAAATCATTAGAAAGCCAACATGTTTCGACCAAACTGGTCTTCTTCAGGGCTCACAAACATTTGTGGTGTGGTCACAGCTCTATGTAGACTACAGCCAATAAGGGCAGTCACATGAATCAGAGACGAGAGAAGCCAGGTGAGACTTTACAGGACTCACTGATCAGGTTTCGCCACTCCCAATACATGTTGGCTTTTTAATGATTTGGCCATCACAATAAAACCTTTTTAGTACTTCCTTCCTCATTTGTGTTTGGAGAACCATTTATTACTGCTGAGAAAAAAACATACTGTTAAAGCAGGCAGACTGAATTGACTGCTCTACATTTTCGACAGTTGTAGTCACTTTTAAATCATTTTTCTTCACACAAAAAAATGAATTTAAATAAACACATATATAACTAAGATGAGAGATTTCAAAACACAATCATAAGTCTATGTTACAGAACAGTAATAGTCAGCCTTTCCTCACAGCTTCAGTTCCTTAAAATACATTTCCCACGTCTTAACTTTTCAGTAATCGAGAAATAAAGTAAGTAAACGAAACTTGGATTAAACTGACAGGCCGCAAACATCATGGCACATCTCCTGAATGTTGACGCACCTAAAAGTTAAGGAATGGTTTACATTTGACTCTACACACTTCATATCAGCCACAAAATGGATTTTTTAAATCTCCAAAGCAACACATGTTGTATTATTAACCCAGAGAACGGATTTTTATATCTCCTAAACAATTGTAATATTTAGTAGCATTTCAGCACTTACCGTCGTTGGGTGACACAGAAAAAAAGAACAGGAAAAATAATCCCAACGGTTTGAGTGCGCGCCACATCTTTTTCACGGGATACACCGACACAAAAGCTACGTGGACCACTCTTTTCTGAGTATTTTAACTAATTACAGCTAGCAGAAACTTCTTAAACAAGTATACGAGACGTGAAATTCGACGGTTGTTCGACACGGCAGTGATGGGTCGTTTGTGAACGATCCAGTTCAAAGAGCCGACTCATTTACATCAACCTTAAAGTACGGATCCCAACTGAGAACCGTTTATTATCATTCTTACTTTTTACTGTAATATTTTTTTTTATATAGCGTTACGTGTGTGTGTTATGTGACCGATTAATAGGGACAATCTTTTTTCCACTCTACCATAGGCAAAACATGTTCAAGGAACACAAATATAATGGTGTAACATTGAAGTATTTCAGGTGTGTCATACAGCTCAGCCAGGAAGCTAATTTCATCTGACTCAGTGTATTTGTGGGAACAAGAAGACGTCAAAAACGAATTGCCAAATTGTTTTTTTTTTTTTTTTTTTAAATTAAAAAGCACAGTGGGAGTAAAATACCAGGGCTGATATAAATAATATGTCAATGTCAAGTCATATGACATTGTTAATTTTGGAAGGTCAAATCAAGCAAATCTTGGAACCATATGTAGATTCAATTGGAATAAATAAGAGCCGACTCTTCTTGCTGAGCGAAATGACATGATCAATTAAAAGTACTAAAATTCCCATCACTAAGGTCAGGTCAGGACCAGAGGAGATGGAAGAGGCAAGCAAAGGGGCGGAGCAGCAGCAGGGCCGCCCCTTCTCAAACTTTGTCCAATCTCCACACAAGCTCTCTGCACTGTCTATGAGATACTGAGATTCAGTGTTGAAAAGCAAGGAGAAAACCTCAGGTCAAAATCTAATCAGTTCATCATTGAATCAGAGTGGATATTTATAAAAAAAAAAAACCTCTGAAAGCAATTTTGACCTTTCACATTCACAAAAATGTAAAAACATAAACATAAAATTTAAAAAAGTCTGCTGTATGGTTGAGCTAGAAGATAAAGTCTCAAAATCCCCCCTAGTTATTCAGATCAGTCCTTTGGGGAATGTGAATTTCTTAATCTACTTTTACAGTATAGAGAAAAATTTAAAATATCTTTTCAGTTTTAAGTTACTTTAAATCAAATTTTGCCCCAAGGAGATAGACAGATACTAGAGGTTTTAAATCTCCACAAATAAAAGTCCTCAAACTATAAAAGTTCTAATATTTGAAAAACAAAATAAAGAAATAACTTTAAAAAAATTAAAGACATTTTCTCTTTTGGTTTTCTTTTTTAATACATTTTTCCATCAACATCCACGCACAGTTTTCACACATGTATGGGTCTCGTTTAGTTAACAGGGTCTTTAATCGTACATAAAAAAACCTTCAGCTGTAAGAAATAATGACTGGACTCAGTTATTTCCAACATTCACTAGAGTGAACATACTGTATGGCAGAGGATTCACAGTACATCAGTGTCACTTCTGTGGTGTTATAATCTCAGTGACTACCTGAACCATTTAAGTCAAAACTCTCCTGAGTCCCAAATCCATGGCAGACTATTTTGGAGTCACTTCTATGTGGGTGAATTGTGTGTCTCACAATACTGCAGAAAAACAAGTGTATGGAGTACCAGAGTAATCATTTCTATGTATCGTTGAGTTGCACATCCATATATGACATTCATCTTCATAACATTCATATTATTTCATATTCAGTAGTTTTATGGATGATGCAGGAGCTGAAAAAGCTCCAGAAAGATCTGAAAGCAAACATCAATTAATCCTTCAATTAATCAGGTTGCTGATTTCTAAACTTGGACATCTAGCATTTCCAGTGTTGGTTTAAAGTGGCTATGTGTGTTTTACAGCTTAATTTTTAGAGCTTAATGCTGTTCAGGTGATTATTTAGCAAATATTGTATAGAAATAGTGTGCAGTTTGGATTTGGGAGACAAGAAGTTTGAATGAGCGTACAATTTTTACAACAAATAAATATCCGACAAACTAATACATGTACAGTACACTGACTTGTAAACATGTAAAAAAAAACAACAACATTGCAATTGAAAATAAAAGCAAGTTAAAACAAAGTATATAAAAACTTGAAATAACAATTCATCACTGAATCCCATTACAGACTCTCATGAACAATGACACATCATTCATAGATATTCTATTGATGTTAAAATATTTAGTAACCCTCTTCTTCATCTGTTCTTTATCATTTGTTCTATTTTAACTTTTTCTCTGAAATTGCACTTAAACTCATTATAAACACACTAATTTATTTAAGGCTAAAACATCAGAAACATTCATCCTCCAGTAGAGTTCATTTTCTGATTGAACACAGCAGCTGTATGAGGCCCCCGAGAGGCAACAAGAGGAACTACAGCAGAGGATTTAAAGTACACCTTTTAAAGGGCATATGCTTGTTTTTTTTTTTTTTTGGTTTGTTTGTTTTTTTACTTGATCCTCAAGTAACATGATTTTTTTTCCCAGTTAGGTTGAGAAAATATCTTTTTTTAACAATATATTTAAAGCTATGTGTTTCTTCTGTTTGGCATGTAAGCAGGTAAAAATGTTGTCAGTCTAAACTGTAAAAACATTCCTTTCATCTTAGAAATCCTCATCTGTTTTGCATTCAAAAACTGCAAGAACAAATTGTGGAAAATACCTTCAAAAGTTACATAAAATTTTTGGAGGGAAATTATATTTTGGATAATTTTCCCTACTTTTATTTACTTTAATAGAAAAACAAAGCTTTGTAATCTACAAGTGACTTAAATTACTGGTTTTGGTGCAAAAGAAACTGCTGAAACCAGGACAATGATGGAGAGAAAGGCATGTCTCAGCACTTTATACAGGTATACTAGCTGCACTGATAGAAAGGAGGCAGACAGTGTTTCAGATGAATAAAAAAGTGTCTCATATACCAGATTTTACAGTAATTAGCACCTGACAACCATTCAAGTTTGAAGACGTCACAAGATTTCAGAGTTCTTTTACATCATTCAAGTGTTGGAACAGTCACTTTAACATGTATAAAATAGAGATAGTTCATGGGGAATAAACGATCAGATTAAAAAAATGCCACAAAATGTTTGTGTTTGGTCACGACCATAAGAATGTAATGAAATGTAAACATACAAAAATAATCTCTTTACTTTGGTTTGGCAAAGATCTCAGGATTTATAGCAACGAAATGGCTAATCGTTATTATTAGAAATTTTAACTAAATTCTCCCAGAACTTCAAGTTTTGGCATCAAAAATGGCAGCACAGATTTGATTCTCTAAAAATATATAATCTAAAACCCTGAAGGAATATAAGACAGTTGTACAGAATTTAAACGGGATCCTAGGTGAAGCAAATTTGACCTCTACTCTTTGTCCTACAGATTAAAATATAAAAAATATAACAACAACTTTGGGGTGTTTTGTTCAGCTCAAGTTTGCACAGTGACTACAAAGAAGGCACTTTCTAAAAGGCTTGTTTTTTATCCTAAAAAAGAAGTTTGTCGATGTAAATGCTATAAAAAGTTTGGTGTTCTAGCCTAGTAAAAATGTCACAAAGGATTAACTGTGTAAAAATAGAGACTCTTAAAATCTTCTAAAATCCCTTGACATGAATCCCTTATCTGCTTCTTCATATTTTCCTCCAACATACAGCAACAATGATGATTTACTGGTCTGAAGCTGCTGTAAACAGAAATGTTAACTACTATCACTCAGTGGTCCTGAACCATGCAATGATTTTAAAATGCATGATCTGCAGAGAGCAGCTATTTGTATTCATTCTTACGCTACAAGCTGACGTGGCTGTTAGGTAGTTAACGTCAGAAATAAATAGTACATTTCTTCAAGTTTTCTCACTACCGTAACACTTCATCCCATAGTGAGTGTAACATCTTCAAACGGAACGGAACAGAAGTCTCTACCAACGAGTTTTGAGGTTTACGCCCATCTCCTCAGTCATCTGCTCTCTGTTCATCAGCTGATGGTTCACAGTTGGTTTCCGGTTTGTCTGGCATCAGTGCAGATTTCTCTGTTGGACAACAAAGTAAAGGATGTTTTAAAAAAAAAGCAGAACAAAGGTGTCTAAAATTATTTTTATTTAAATACAGTTCAAACCATGATAAAAACCTGACAAAGTGATAGTTTCTTAGTTTCACACATCCTCCTTTCGTACTTTCTGTGCAGATTTTTTTTTTAAGATTTATTTTTGGGCTTTTTATGCCATTATTTAGAGAGGAGGACAGTGGATAGAGTTGGAAACAGGGATGAAAAAGTGATGACTATTTTTCAAACTAATTCTTGGGGCTTTTACTTGTGTTTGGGAAGAAAATGATTCAACTGCAAAACACCAAAGACAAAACATTATTCTTTCAGTCATTAGAAACTGTGAGAGAACTAAAAGAGAATGACAAGTATGTTAAATATTACTTACCAGAGTCCTTGTTGGTATCCGGAGGTCCAGAGGTCTGCAGGTCAGGAACCACTGCAGATGAGAGCTCTATAAAATGATGAAACATAAAAGTACATTGATTCCTGGTCAGTGTTAGAGACTGCAGCTTCTGCCAGGCCCTGGTTGGAAGTTTCTGGAGTCACTGACTCAGTCTCTATTAAATACAACAACACAATAACAAGTAAGAATTTTAATACACCTTTAACACCTGAAGCCACGATGTCTGTCCCACCCCAGCCTGGATGACAAAAGCTAAATGTCTTTACTGGATGTTAGAACTAGCTTCAAGCTTAAAAAGCTTGAAATGTCAGTTAGGCCGGCCACACACTACAGGATTTTAAGCCCGATTTGGGGCAAGATTTGCCTCCCGCGACAATCGTGGGGGCATATACCGACTGGAGCCTCGTCGCAAACGATTATTTGTCTGAGTAGTCTGCATGTGTGTGGTGTCAATGCAATTAATTTACTGCTCCAAATCGCGTTGTAGCCTCCCAGACCCTGAATCATAAATATCAGACATGTCTGATATTTAAGGTTCTAGGTCGTAGTGCCACTGACGGAGTACCCACAACAACCAACGAGAGTGAGCACACTGGGTATTGTCACCAGACGAATCATATGTACTTTCACCACTCACAACCATAAACACAACGGTAGCTTAATTTCAGCCAGGATTTCGCCCTGAGTCTTTCCCTTGTTTTATGATTGTTGCTGCACCTGTAACATGCCAGGACAGCCTGTTGTAGAGAGACAGCAAGACGGCATCGACAGACAATCATTTTTTGTTTTTGTTTTTTTTTTTTTTTTAACATCACGTGATCACGCGAGGTCATAGGCAGGTCGGCAGGTGTGTGGTCTCCAGTGATCTGACAGTCTGGCCGAGTCGTCTAGTGTGTGTGTTCAGGGGATTAAAGATGAAAAATCTTTGGAAATTGTCCTGAAGTCTGTCTGTCTCCCACGGTTTTAAAATCGTTTCATATTAAAAAATCGTCTAGTGTGTGGCCAGCCTTACCTGATAATCATTTTAATCAAGTGTAAAACAGTATTTTTCATAGCAGCGTCTTATGTGCAACAGAGTCAATGAATGTGCAAACAATACCACTAGTAAACTGAGGTGTTATGGTTTAAAATGTGACCATGTTTACTGATGACTCTCAACTGAATGTGATGTTTAAAACAGAAAGAGTTCTCTTGAATGCATCTTTGGGTTGATTTCCATTAGATTCATGTCTGATGAGCATATTTTGACCTGATATAAATAAATAAACAAAGATTCTTTATAAGGATAGCTACACAGACACCAAGGCTTTTGTTTGCTCTCAGATCAATGCTTATGTACAGTCAAAGGCCTCTTTCTGTCCAGCAGTCTTCACGTTTCTCTCTGTGAGCACCTTGAGATGACTCAGGTGTTACTTTATGTTACCTTTAGGCCTCTGAGATACACCTCCAATGTAAGTATCAATAAATAGCAGAGTGCTCAAACTTAAAGTAGTAAATAACTTTAAAAATAATGCAGAGAAGGGCATTTCCTTCTTAGATTAAGAGGAGCTGACACATTTGAGTAAAAGTGCCTTAAATGACGTACTAAACTTGGGTAAACATTAAGACGTTTTCCAGAAAAGGAAACTCAGGAAACGTGCTTAGGATTTTACTTACGAGCTCCACCGTGGCCATTTTGTATTACTAGGGGGGTCTGAGACCAGGCTGGTTCTCTGGGCTCCTGAAGCAACTGAGGAAAATGATTAAAATAAATAAATAAATAGTAATGATAACAGAAAATAGAACAGTAACTAAAACACACTTGGTTGATTTTCTACTATCAGTCAGTCTTCTGTAACTATTTTGAACATGTTTTTATGTTTGGTTTAATAACATTTTACTCACCAGCTCCATTGCTGAGATGTTGGTTGTCTTTGGGATGTCCTGAAACAAATGGTAGAAAAAAATCCATTGTAAGATAACTGGTGAATGATTTTGTTTAAAGTCAAACAAGTTTTATCATAGTTTAAACATGTTTCAGAATAGGTCTAATAGCATTTTATTACCTTCAGCAGCTAAATCATCTGGAGTTTGATTTAGTGGGTCCATCTCATGCTCATGTCCTAACAAAACAAAAAATAAATATATATGTATATATAGGTCAGACTGAATCATTGTATCAGTATAAGGGGTGCGTGATAAGATGATCTCAGATCATGAAGAAATAGATGAGCTGCTAAAGTTGTTTTATTGTAGAATCTGTTTTTTTATTCTTCTAGCTCTTCGTTCCTTCTTCCCTTCTGCTTCCCAACACAGCGGTGATGCACGGCTGCAGATGAAACTGAAACTTAAGATTTAGTCCTTAAGAAGATTTCTATCTGACCTATACGAAACTGTATTGGGGCTTCCTAAACCATGAATGTGCAAAAGAAATGTATTTAAATTAAAATAAGACAGGGACATTATTTACTGCATAACCATGTGTCTCAGACATCAAACATCTTCTGGTTTATGTTTATTTGCTTATTTAGCCAGTCTGTAAACAAGGCTGTCATATAAAAATGTGTATGCTCAGGCTACTTGTGCAAAGCTGCACTACAGAATTCTGTTTACAGTCCACATGCTTTCAGCTTAAAGTCATTGTGTTAAAATTTGCTACATAAACACTTGAACAGATCTAAAAACACAAAGGAGGACACATAAATCATATTTCCTAAGTTGTGCAGAAAATGCAGAAATTGATGATGATGGTGATAGTGGCAACAATGAAATGGCAAATTCTAATCTCGTCATACATTGGCCAACAGGTTTTTGCAGAAGAGAATGAAGACTTAAAATGCTTGACTTGTAAAAATAACATTTATGCATGTTAAAATTACATGGGGTATAAATTGTTTTTTCTGGTCATTATGTTAAGACTTTGTCATAAAATTGAAAGAAAAATTGTGATAAATGAAGATTGTTATCTGGCCTTAAAAAAATCATGATATGTTTTGCTCCATATCGCCCTTCTCTATGTATACTATATTGCATGTGGTGAAAACTTAAAGTGGGCTACAGATTTGGAATTTTATACTTAAAAATAGTGAATACAGACATGTTTGCATGTTAAATATATACATATATTTTAATGTTGATATTATTCAACTGTAGTTCATTTAAACAAGTTCAACTTTTCACATGTTAAAAAGGAGATTTAGTTTCTTACCCTCTTCTCTTTCTACATCTCTTCCTGTGTAGACAAAGAAAAGCATGTTGTAAATCAGTCATTCATAATGTGATCATCTTTAAACATTAATCATGCTTAAGCAGAGTGTCACCAAAGATGGATCCTGACAGCAGAAGAAACTCAAACATCTTAATAAACTTTCATCTCATTACTGACTGTATTCAAATAAGGATTTTCTCTGTGTAAAATTAAATACTTGGACTAAAAATCTGGTTGAGCAAAACTATTAAAGAAACAACAAAACAACTCTAAAATTCCTGCTTAATTAGAAAAAAATCATTCGGTACAACTGAGTTATTGTCTGTTTATGGATGCTCTATTGGTTTTGCAGGATACTTTAAGCAGCCTACAGATTTGGCTTGAAAATGTTTTGTTTTGCATTTTACGAAAATGAAAACAAATTTATTAATTTAAATAGACTTCAGTTGAGAATTATGTGAAACTTTCACATGTTTAAGACAGCATTTAGTGACTTACGGTTATTTGGTCCTTGCCTTCTTCCTGTATATAAGAAAGAAAAGCATGTAGTAAATCCGCCATTAATGATGTGATCATTATCAGTCACTGACCATGCTTTAGCATTGTTTTATATTTGATAGTGACAGTGGAAAGAACATAAGGTACTCCTTCATCAGACTCAAACCACAGAACTGATCTGTAGGTAATTTTGACTTTTTGTTGAAAATCAAATATTATCACTTATAAATTTGTTAGAGCAAAACTACTGAAAGAATTCATTATTACTGAATATTTTATCAACACAATGAATTCTGGCTTCTTACCCCTGATGTGATTGTAGATGAAAACAGCAGCAACCACAATGACTACCAAAACAACCACTACTATTACTGGCACAAGGATGGATATCAGTCGGTCCTGTTCTTCTATAAAACAAAAAGATAAAACAAAAAGTCAAATGTATTTGGATGATGTTGGTTAATGCTTTTGTTTGATATTGTAGTATTGTTAATATGCAATGTTTGTCTAAAGATAAAAAATCTGTGCTTATAATGAGGATGTTTGTCAGTAGAACTACTCACCTTTAGTGATGATGGGGTTTTTGATGCTTTCACTGGTTTCATTGCTGACTGGGTTCATCATCAAACATCTGAAACTGTACTCCTTTGAATCCTAAACATTCATGGAAAGAAAATCATGAAAACAAATTAGGAAAAAAGCTCAGTAGCACTGAGGATGATACAATATGATAAAGAAAGATTAATGTTGTTAGTTTTTCATACCTTTGTTATAATCAACACAACATTTGAAGGTCCATCCCTGCCATCTATAAACCACGTATAAGTGACTGGTTCAGCCTCTGCAGTGTTGCCTTCACAGGTCAGGTTACAGCTGGTCATGTCAGGGTTGCAGGATTTGACGACAGAGGGTTTAGCTACACGAGCTGACAGAAGAAACAGCAAAAAATATGTAGGAAGTGGACTTGAGGTGATAAGAAATTAAAGAAAATAATAATCTGGAGGTTAAACTTCATTTAAAATTCTCCACTCACAGATAACAGAGAGTTCAGTCTTGTTGGTGACTTTGCCGCTAATCTTTAGTGTGTAGATGCCGTTGTCTGTTTGTTTCAGTCCTTTGATGGTCAGTGCTCCAGTTTTAGTGTTCACCTCACAGCGACCTGATATAGCGGTAAAACAGGACACCAGTCAGGAGGGAATATTAATACAGGAAAAATATACTGTGGTGAATCCCTTTTTTTGATTTTATGTTTAATATTTGATATTTCATCGTCAATGTTTTTTTGTAACTCTAAAGATTTCTACTCCTCAAACACTTAAATAACTCAGAATACACAATTTAAAACCTTTTTTTTTTTAACATTTTGTGAGCTGTTTAAGATTTGTAAGTATCAACACTGATCAAAAATACAATCATGCCTTTCCTTCAGTTAAAATATTTCATAAAGGATGTAAATAATTAAAATACCATGGATATAAAGTGACTTATGAACAAACACAAAGTCAGCGTATTATAACCTCAAGAATATTTCTAGGATTTAAGGACTAATGTCACAGCAGGACCTTGAAAAACTGGTCCATGCATTTATCTTTAGTCGAGTTGACTACCGTAACAGTGTCTTTACTGGTCTGCCTAAAAGTCTATCAGACTGATCAGCAGCTGATCCAGAACGCTGCTGCTTGAGTCCTCACTAAGACCAAGAGTGGGCCATATCAGTCCTGTTCTGAGGTCTCTACACTGGCTCCCTGTCTCTCAGAGAACAGACTTTAAGATCCTCCTGTTAGCTTTGAATGGTTTAGGCCCAGAATAAATCAGAGACCTTCTAGTCCAGTATGAACCATCCAGACCACTCACGTCATCTGGTGCAGGTCTGCTCTGTGTCCCTAAAGTCAGAACTTAACACGGAGAATCAGCGTTCAGTTTCTATGCTCCTTATATCTAGAACAAACTCCCAGAAAACATCCGGTATGCTGAGAATTTGAGTTCTTTTAAATCAAGGTTGAAGACTCACCTGTTCACTGCTGCCTTTGACTTTGAACTCTGCACTGTAGCTTTTACTTTAATATCTGTTTTTATCTTTATTGTTTTTTTTTGCTGTTTTAAAAAAACTTATGTGTTTTTATCTTTTTGGATTTTATCTGTTGTTTTACATATAAAGTTCAGACAAATGGCACTAGGGATGTGTCTATCTTCTGTGGGTCTTATTTGCTGTTTGTTTTGTAATAAAATGTTTTCATTGTGTTTCTTTTTCCCTTTGTCAATGTATTTTAATGACCTGTGTGAAGCACTTTGAATTGCCTTGTTGCTGAAATGTGCTATGCAAATAAACTTGCCTAGCCTTGCCTTACTGAAAACAGGTGAAAGGAGCACCCAAATGTACATCCTAAAATGAAATAAAATCAAAATGTTTAACTCTCTTTCTTACCCACAAATACACTCAGATTGATGCTAAAAGCAAATTAAAGGTCATGATAAAGTCACTGGTCGCGTTTCCTTCAGCACAAATCAATGGCTGAGTTATTCTAATACCGTGAAGTTTGTTTCTCTGTTAACATATCAAAAGCTATGATTTTGATCAAGGTTCTGCTTGTGTTTTCAAGCTGAATAAATATGTTTAAGTACATCAGTGAGTGAATTTACCTTCAAACTGGTTAAGGCACTCAAACTCATCTCCATACCACCCTGCTGCAATACTTTCATTGTGTTTCCACTCGATTCTTTGGATAGTATCATTCATGGGGGGTGGTCTGATGATCACATCTTCACCTTTAGCTCCGTAAACTAGGACAGCTGTTAAAAAAAAAGTGCATCAAATGTCATTATTAAACTACTAAATACACTGTTAAGTTGAATAAATATACAGTGCTTTACAAATTTATTAGACCAGTTGTCATATTTGTCTCAGAGACCATCCAGCATCATGAAGTGCTTTAATGCGGACTCTCATTTTCAGTGCGCTCTCAACGTTTTACCGTTTTGAACAGGAATGAGGAGTTTCAAACTGAATTCACCTTCTTATATCCAAATTTGAGCCGGCTCACTGGGCTTCTCTGAGAAGTCAGAAATGAATCAAGCATTTCAACCACTAAAACAAAGCTTTCTGTTCAGGAATGCAAGTAAATAACTATAATTTGACATATTAATCAAGAAAAAATAATGTGCTTTACTATTTTTTCAGTTTTTTTGTAAATCGGTAAATTTGAAAATTCATGGATAACAATAATAATTACATTTTAGCATTAAAAATATCATTTGGGTTAAAGAGCTTCTACATATTGGTGTATTAACCATTGCAGAAACATAAAAAATGATTTTGGTAATTACCAATGCTGTTAATATAGGGCAGCTGTGGCATCAACCTTACTTTGGTTAGGGTTAGGGTGGTCTAATAAATTTGTTAAGCACTGTAAACAAACAGCATATATGAAGACTGTGAGAGATCTTGAAACAAGGCAAAGGTTTATAAACAAGGTCAAAGACAAGGGCAGAACTGGTATCAAGTTATGTTCTAGTATGTCTCTATAGACCTGCATTTGTCATGAATGATCTTCCTTTTACAAAAATGGATAATTTATCATAAAAAAAAATGATCTACTCAAAAGATGTTAGCTAACATTCTTTATCTGATAAGCGTAGCCTTGCATATGTGAAATGATTATTTAAGTATTAAATTATACAAACTTTGTTTATTATTGGGATCTTTGATGAAGGGGTTTGTGACGCTTTCACTGGTGTCATTGCTGACTGGGTTCATCATCAAACATCTAAAACTCTCCTCCTTTGTATCCTAAACATTCAGAGAAAGAAAATCATGAAAACAGATTAAGAAAAAGCTCAGTAGCACTGAGAATGCCACAATATGGTAAAGACAGATTAATGTTGTTAGTTTTTCATACCTTTGCTATAATCAACACAACATTTGAAGGTCCATCCCTGCCATCTATAAACCACCTATAAGTGATTGGTTCAGCCTCTGTAGTGTTGCCTTCACAGGTCAGGTCACAGCTGGTCATCTCAGTGTTGCAGGATGTTTTTACAGAGGGTTTAGCTACACGAGCTGACAGAAGAAAGAGCAAAGATACGGGGTACTCTAGGGGACTTGAGATCAAAAAAATTTCCAAAATAATCTGGAGGTAAAACTTTATCTAAAAAAAATCACCGCTCACAGATAACAGAGAGATGAGTCTTGCTGGAGTCTCTGAAGTTAATCTCTGGTGTGTAGATGCCGCTGTCGTTCAGGTTTAGTTCTTTGATGGTCAGTGCTCCAGTATCAGTGTTCACCTCACAACGACCTAAAATCATCAGCAGACATGGTGACATGTGACAGCAGGTAGCAGGAAAAATGTAAAACAGAGAGAAATGGAAAAAAGACAAAACAAAAATCACAAACAACGGTGGTAAATATCTGGGTTTTTAAGGTTCAAATGCATTACTCATCCATCCCTCAACCTTAAACCACTCAAAAAAACACAATAAAATAACTCAGAATAGAACAAGCATGGGATTTATCCATTGTTTCAGTAAGTGACAGAAAGAAAAGCCAAAACACGATTAGTCCTGTCTTGACTTTTGCTGACACAGAAGTATTATACCTGATATAACATCTTACACTGAAAACATGTGAAAGGAGCACCCACATTTACATCCTAAAATGAACTGAAATCAACACCTTTAACTCTCTTTCTTACCCATTTAAACACTCAGATCAACGCTAAAAGCAAATTAAAGGATAAAGTCACTGGTCGTTCACATTAGCAAAAATCAGTGGCTGATTTATTCTAATAACTGGAAGATTGTTTCTCTGTTAACATATCAAAAACTATAATTTAATCAAGGTACTTCTTGTGTTTTCAAGCTGAATAAATATGTTTAAGTACATCAGTGAGTGAATTTACCTTCAAACTGGCCAAGGCACTCAGACTTGTTTCCATACCACCCTGCTGCAATATTTTCATTGTGTTTCCACTCGATTCTTTGGATAGTATCATTCATGGGGGGTGGTCTGATGATCACATCTTCACCTTTAGCTCCGTAAACTGGGACAGCCAGAAAAAAAGGCACCAAATGTCATTAAACTCCTAAATGCACTGTTAAGTTGACTAAATATAAACAAACAGCATATATGAACATGGTGACAGATCTGGAAATGATGACAAAGGTCTATATACTAGGTCAAAGACGAGGGCAGAACTGGTATCAAGTTATGTTCAAGGATGTCTCTATAGACCTACATTTGTCACAATCTACCTTTTACAAAAATGGATAAATTATCATACAAAACAGATAATCTACCCAGAAGATGTTAGCTAATGTTTTTTATCTGATAAGCGTAGCCTTGCATAAGCACAATATTTATAAAGGTATTAAAATATACAAACGTTGTTTAATGAAGGGGTTTGTGACGCTTTCACTGGTTTCATTGCTGACTTGGTTAGTCATTAAACAGCTGAATCTGTCCCCCTTTGTATCCTAAACATTCAGAGAAAGAAAATCATGACAACAGATTAAGAAAAAGCTCACTAGCACTGAGAATGCCACAATATGGTAAAGACAGATTAATGTTGTTAGTTTTTCATACCTTTGCTATAATCAACACAACATTTGAAGGTCCATCCCTGCCATCTATAAACCACCTATAAGTGATTGGTTCAGCCTCTGCAGTGTTGCCTTCACAGGTCAGGTTACAGCTGGTCATCTCAGTGTTGCAGGATGTTTTTACAGAGGGTTTAGCTACACGAGCTGACAGAAGAAAGAGCAAAGATACGGGGTACTCTAGGGGACTTGAGATCAAAAAAATTTCCAAAATAATCTGGAGGTAAAACTTTATCTAAAAAAAATCACCGCTCACAGATAACAGAGAGATGAGTCTTGCTGGAGTCTCTGCCGTTAATCTCTGGTGTGTAGATGCCGCTGTTGTTCAGGTTAAGTTCTTTGATGGTCAGTGCTCCAGTATCAGTGTTCACCTCACAACGACCTAAAATCATCAACAGACATGGTGACATGTGACAGCAGGTAGCAGGAAAAATGTAAAACAGAGAGAAATGGAAAAAAGACAAAACAAAAATCACAAACAACGGTGGTAAATATCTGGGTTTTTAAGGTTCAAATGCATTACTCAACCATCCCTCAACCTTAAACCACTCAAAAAAACACAATAAAACAACTCAGAATAGAACAAGCATGGGATTTATCCATTTATTCAGTCAGTGACAGAAAGAAAACCCAAAACATGATTAGTCCTGTCTTGACTTTTGCTGACACAGAAGTATTATACCTGATATAACATCTTACACTGAAAACATGTGAAAGGAACACCCACATTTACATCCTAAAATGAACTGAAATCAACACCTTTAACTCTCTTTCTTACCCATTTAAACACTCAGATCAACGCTAAAAGCAAATTAAAGGATAAAGTCACTGGTCGTTCACATTAGCAAAAATCAGTGGCTGATTTATTCTAATAACTGGAAGATTGTTTCTCTGTTAATATATCAAAACTATGATTTAATCAAGGTACTTCTTGTGTTTTCAAGCTGAATAAATATGTTTAAGTACATCAGTGAGTGAATTTACCTTCAAACTGGCCAAGGCACTCAGACTTGTTTCCATACCACCCTGCTGCAATATTTTCATTGTGTTTCCACTCGATTCTTTGGATAGTATCATTCATGGGGGGTGGTCTGAGGATCACATCTTCACCTTTAGCTCCGTAAACTAGGACAGCCAGAAAAAAAGGCACCAAATGTCATTAAACTCCTAAATGCACTGTTAAGTTGACTTGAACAATGGCAAAGGTCTATATACTAGGTCAAAGACGAGGGCAGAACTGGTATCAAGTTATGTTCTAGGATGTCTCTATAGACCTGCATTTGTCATGAATGATCTTCCTTTTACAAAGATGGATAAATTATCATACAAAACAGATAATCTACCCAGAAGATGTTAGCTAATGTTTTTTATCTGATAAGCGTAGCCTTGCATATGCACAATATTTATAAAGGTATTAAAATATACAAACGTTGTTTAATGAAGGGGTTTATGATGCTTTCACTGGTTTCATTGCTGACTGGGTTCATCATTAAACAGCTGAATCTGTCCCCCTTTGTATCCTAAACATTGAGGGAAAGATAAAGAATACAGACTATGAAAACAAAGGATGACACGATATGGTTCAGAATGATCATTAATGATGAATTTAAAGTGTTCAAACTCATCAGCTCAGGCTGAAGGAAACGTTTCTGCTTTTTCATACCTTTGTTATATTCCACTCCTTATATGAAGATCCATGCTTGCCATCTAAAAACCACTTATAGACAACTGGGTCGGCGTTTGTAGTGTTGCCTTCACAGGTCAGGAGACAGCTGGTCATCTCAGTGTTGCAGGATGTTTTTACAGAGGATTTAGCTACACGAGCTGACAGAAGAAAGAGCAAAGATGCGGGGTACTTTAGGGGACTTGAGGTAAAAAAGCAAAACAACCTGGATGTTAAATTTCATTTTAAATTCTCCACCTACAGATTACAGAGAGTTCAATCTTAAAGGGGACTTTGTAGTTAATCTCTGGTGTGTAGATGCCGCTGTCGTTCAGTTTCAGTCCTTTGATGGTCAGTGCTCCAGTGTCAGTATCCACCTCACAACGACCTAAAATCATAAACAGACATGGTGACATGTGACACCAGGCAGGAGAGAAAATTCAAATCAGGGAGAAATCAGAAAAAACACTGTGGTGGACAACTACTGTAACCACAGACTTTGCACAAGCAGACATCTTTAAAGATGGATTACATTAATGGTCTTTGGTGAATTAAAACATTTCTATACCTCGCAAAAAAATGTAAATGTAATGCCTCATAATCCTCGGGTTTATCTGTAAACTCAGTCCAGATCAGGGTTGAAATGCATTAATGTATTGTTATAAATGTATTGTTAAAATGTATTGTTATATTAATTATTTGATATTTGAGAGCTTTGAAAGAATTTAAGGTCCAAAAAGTCATTAAAATACACTTCAAGTAATCCTTTTACTTCAAGTTTCCATAAAATGTCTGTAATAACTGAACTGAAGTGGATATTAATGGATTCCAGTCATGGTTACCTTGTATTCTGTTTCCGTGGTGTAGCGGTGAGCTAAGAAGAAAAGCTGGGTGGTTTCTGTGGTAATGTGATGTAGACATTTTTAAAACAGAGACTTCAGTGTCCATATGTGTGATTAAGCCTTTGTACAATCTGTGTTTTCTTTTAAAGACATAATAGTGTAATAATCCTCCAACACATTTGAAACTTGCAGACTCACACTGTCTCACCAGAAGTAAAAAGTCGATTTTAAGGGACCAGTCTTGTCAGCATTATTTTATATTTTGATAACTGCTCAAAAACACAAATATGCATTTTGACTTCTGCCTGTAAAAAGGCTATTACTAGATGGTAGTTGCTTCCTGAACCCCCCACACTACAGGAGTGGATTAATATTGTAAATGATATTTATGCTATGGAAAGAATTACTTTTTGTTTACGTCTACAAAAAGATATTTTTGTTAAACTATGGACCAACTGGGTCAAATATGTCAAACCCATTCAGAGAGACTTTGTGGAGGTGATGATTTAAGGTATCTGTGGCACTATGCAACCTTGACAAACTACAACTTTGTTTTTCTTTCACTTCCCACCTCTTGAGACTATTTATGGTGTATTTTTGGTTGATCTTATGTACACACTTTACCTCTCCCAAGTTGCACTTAGTTCCTTATACTTAAACAAGAAAAAGAAAAGACTGAATAGCAGAGGAAACTCAGTTACTCCAGCATGGATCTGTTGAGCTCTGATGTCTGCCTTTCAGAAGTGAAAAATAAAGAATTAAAAAAAAAAAAAAACACAAACATGCTAATTATATTTTGTGTTTTGTGCTCTACTCTCATGAAAAGTATTAATGTGGCACTGTGTGTGTATGTGTGCGTGTGTGCACACATGCTTGTAGATGACTGATTTGATCTGTTTTATTGTTACTATTTATCTGCCCAGGGATGACTGATGAAATAGCTAGTGTTTATGATACAAAGCATCTCTGTCTAGAGACTAATGTTATTTCAAACATTGTCCCAGAGACATATAAACTTGATTAAAATAAACTAAACAAAGCTAGGGATGACCATAAGGCCCAATGACCTTCACCCTCAAAATTTAACCAGCTCATCCATGAGTTACAGTGTTTTTTTTTATGTAATGTCTAGTAAAAAAAAAAAAAAAAAAAAAAAAAAAAAAATACATAAAAGTATTCTAGAGGTATTACATTCACAAGAAGGTCCAGGAAGGACTGACAACCCAAAAATATAACGGCTGGCATGGAAAAACGACCCCTGATAAAACATCTTATTTACACTGAAAACCTCTGAAAGCCCCACATCAATCTATATCTTAAAATAAAGTTAAACTACAATCTTTAACTCTCTCACTTTAAAAGTTTTCTCCCCTAGAAAAAACACTTAAACCAATGCAAAAAGCATACAGAAGGATAAAAGATCACAGATATCATAACTGTTCCTCTGGGAAATCAAATTGCCTTTTCTACACAAAAAACATTTATAAAAAGTTGGAATACAAGGAAAAAACATACACCAGAAAAAAATCCATAATAAATATCACAAATAAATATCACATTAAGCTGTTCAAGAGGCTGATGGCAGTCAGAACAATTCTTTTATTTTTTGGAGGTGTTACAGTCCTTCTTGTAAGAGGGACATATCTGGGGTCAGACAGGGGCAGCAAGACCTCCTTCAAAAAGGTCTGGTTCATCCAGGATCAACTGGGCCCTTGAAAGAGTTCTAGCTTTGAATAATTTAAACAGCTCATTCAGAGTAGTGCTGGCAATTTGGCAACACATTTTGAGCCCAGCCATAATAACCATAATAAAGTCACTATAAAATACCTTCAAATGCCTTTTATTTGACAAACCAAATAGTCAAATTTGGATTAAGGTGCTTATGTTTTTAAGTGTAAATAAACAAGTATATTTGTAAGAAAATTTACCTTTAAACTGGCCAAAACACTTAGACTTGTTTCCATGCCAATCTGCTGCAATATCCTCATTGTGTTTCCACTCTATGCTTTTGATAGGAAGATCCATGGGGGATGGTCTGAGGACAGCATCTCCACCTATAGCCTTGTAAATTGGGTCAGCTGTAAAAAAATGGACATCAAAGGTCATTATTGAATATTTGTAGTCTTTTCTAAGTTATCTAAATCACATTCTGAACCATTTCTTAATTCATGAGAGAAAAAGCTCCTAAAGCAGAAGTTGTCTGAAGTTATGCTACAAACTTTTTCACAACACAAGTAAGATGGAATCTACAGCAACATAAATTAATCTATTTAGTTATTCATTCGAATTTATTTAACCAGGAAAACCTCACTGAGATTAAAATCTCAGCAGCACAATGAACAGAGCTGCAAACATGAAACATAAGAAACACTACAAACACAGATCAACCAACGACTGGTTCACAGAGCAGAAAGTCATCAGTCAAAACATCTACGACCTGATCAATCTTCCTCCAATGCCTTCAATCTTAAAAATTTTAAAACAACTTTAAGAGACCAGCTCCCCCAGACATTCATGCTCCTGCAGAATATTCCAGGCTGTTAACTGAAACTCCTTTTACCATCCTATGACTGACTTTGGGCACAGAAAGCAAAAGCAAATAAAGACTGTAGCTTTCAGAACTTTTCACATGAATAAAATCACACAAGTATGATGGAAGTAAAGCTGAAGGTTAAATAAAGCTTTATAAATGATGACATGCCAATAATTTAGCTTAAGAGCTGCCAAAGAAGGCCAACCAACTCGCTCATACAGAATGCAATAATAAGTCATGGACTTATGGTTCGAAAGAAAAACAAGACGTTTTCTGGATAATAATAAGATAAGTGCTTTGAAATGATGGCATATCTCCATACTATGCATATTATTCAGTTCTGTTGTGCCTCCAATGTGGTAGACCTGACCTAACGTGAAAACACTCGGCTTATTTTATGCTTAAAGTCAGAGAGAAAAAGCCTGAAATACCCATAACTTAACCTGACACGCCAGATGGATTTGTAAAACAAAAGCTTCAATAGGAAAGGTTTGAGAAAAGGCAGAGGATTTGAAAAAAACTCGGAGTGTGATTGAATTACCGCAAAACATGGCGACTACATGTCAGTACTCAACTTTTGTCGTTTTTGAAAAGAAAACAACTCACTGCTGATCTTTGATCTTTTCATGAAGACATGTAATGAAGTTCTGATAAAACTAGTGCTTTAGCAGCATCCACGGTAACCTCTTCCTCCATAACTGCACCAGCTCTTGCTGCTGCTTGTTTGCGTAACGACACTGCCGAAAGTGCTGCCCCTCGTCACTGATTGGTCCTGCCGCTGGCTAACCGGGCCCAAACGGTTCAGATGGGTGCTTAACAAGATGGATTCGCCAGTGAAAAACAAGGAAACGGGTGTATTCATCTGCTTTGCAAGGTTAACAAAAATCGCATCTTGATAGTAAATTAGCTGAATTGCATTACATGATTTATATTTTGGTTATTTTTAATCGACAAAGAAATAACAAGAACAGTCACCCCTTAGTTAAATCCACATGGATCAAATGTCCCACTGTCACTTTCATTAACAACAAGCTGATCAGTATGAATATGGACATGAAAAATTACATAAAGATAAACTATATGTTTGGGGGGGAAGACACACTATTAAACAATAACGCTCCTTAAATGAAATAAGACAAATAAAATGCTGTTTCTCCACTAGACCTAGCATTTAAAATACATTATCTTATGGTCAGTAAGCCTGTTACTGTTAGTGATTCATAAAGCATTGTTTTAAGATCATGTTGTTGTTTAGACAGGCAACATGTATAAACTCTGGAGCAGCTGAGGTGACGTCATTTTCTCTGGCCATCAAATCCCTGTCCCTGATTTGTGCACACCCTGATCTCTTTCTGGAGCTGCACGGAGCAACTTTTCTGCAGTGAGTGTTTCAAACTGAACTAGTTTGTCTTTCATCTCTTTTTTGACTGAGTTTCTCATGTTTGTATTTTTCTTGTTGGCAGACTCTACGCTTTATCGGAAGAAGGTGTGGAGCCTGTTGGGATCTTTAGAACTCGGCTGTATGTGACCATAGGGTTTTCGTCTTTGCTGGCATGTCCCCATCCATTGTGTGGAGCGCTGGAAACAAGAGGAGGACAACCTCATTGAGTGTGTTGACATGGACTTGACTATCCCAGTTTGATGGTATTTTTAAGTATCCTGTTTATGTGTTAGTACGTATATAATCATATTGTGATGGAGATATACACTGAATGCTTTGTTTTAAATCCTGCTCAGCGCTTCATTGTCAGGGGAATACACAATGACTGAGTGAGGTGTGTAATGATGGCTGTGCTTCTCATCTCAGCAGTGGTAACCAACTAGATGGACACAGGCATCTCTTCAGTAACACAGTAGCCTTACCTTAAACCTGATCAAACATATGCCTGATGAAAGCTGCTGTTTGATTTACTGCTCTGAAAAACTCTGATGTGTCTTCTGCTAACGCCATGTTGATTCTGTGCTGTTTAATATCATTTTTGTAACTGCTGTATCCTGCCAAGGTACTTTAAATTTTGGTTGTTAACTCTTTTCCAGTGCATCATATGGAGCATTTAAACTTGATTGTATGTAGTCCTTTTAAAAATACACGAGTGGGGTAAAGTGATGTGATTTATTATTGGATCATAATCATCTTGTTGCTAAAAACTGCAGTTTCAGTTGAGATATCTAAGTTGTGTTTATCTGAGAACTGAATAGAAAGTGTGTGCTTCAACATCAAAATTAAAATAAAAAGGTAGTCTAATATATTTCCCTTTGGTTTGCACCTTATTTCCGTCACTTGTCTTCTTCAGATCAAAAGTTCCAAGTCTCAACTTGAATCAAAGATTGAATTAAAGATCTATGAATCACTTCCTTGAATGTTTGACACTAACCTTGTTTGACAGTCTCTCTCTGAATAAAGACTTCCCTTTATTATCTCTTCTGGGTTCATTTTATCTTGGTAATGTTTGTGAAATAGCTGTAGTGATAACCATTGTTAGCTCGTACAGCTGCAGGGGTCTGCATATCCCTAAGCAGATCCCCATACTACTTGAAATGTACTACTGCCTCTTCCCTGATGCCAAGCCATTTAAAGAAAAACAGAATTAATACAATTTTCCCAGCCTGTGTCTGTGAACGGGGTGATGGGCCCATTGGTCTCCACTGTGTGCATACAACACTCCAGAAAGAGTAGTACATAGGTCATTTTTCACTTCATTTCATAACATTAAAGTGTATAGATAATTAATACACAAAATCTTCCCAGAAAGTGCTTCACAGGAATTTTAATTTTATCGTTATTGTTTGATGTAGATGCAGTTTAAAATCTTACGGATGGTAATTTGACACACACATATACGTATATATTGAAAATCAGAATATAAAATGATTTCTGTAATCGCGGTATGTAATTTGCAGTGTGTTTTCCGTGTTTTTTTCAGTTACTGTAACCTCCTGTGTAGTTAAATGTAGTCAAATGAATGGATTCACACATCTATCTACATCAAATTGATCGATAATTAGTCCATTCATTCGTCTGACAGCTCTGAGCTCCAGACAGTTTTCCAAGCGCGCCATTGGATGAGAAGCCCTATTACGTCATGCATAGCGGACCCCCAAACGTAGCTGTCCGCGCTATTTGCCGGTTGAAATAACTTTTAAAACTGATCGATTACAAAAATACGTGCAAGAAGTGAGAGTGACAACAATTTTATTCTTACTTGTAATGGAATGACGATTCAGCAGTCAAAAGATTAGGTACTCCCTCACCAGGGATCGTTTAAATACACAATATCTCCCGTTGGCCCACCGCCTACAGAGGAGAACGTGCTCCATGAGAAAGGAGGGGTACTCTAACAAGGAAGAACTAAAAATACGGACTCTGGATTACCCTTATTCATAACGTTTCCAGTTATAACCACTGTTAGGTACACTAAGATGGCGCAGATAAAGCGTTTTACGTTGATTTAGTAAATGTGATCCATAACACACTGACAATGGCACATTTCCTGCGTGACACAGCAGTAATTACTTCTCGATATACATTGTATTTATCTGTGTAACACGTATCAAATTTAAAAAATACACACCTCATATGAATTACACAACTTCTTTAAAATCACCACAAAACACATTTAAGTGATTTCTGTACTTACCAAGGCTGGAAGAAAAAAACAGGACCAGGAAAAACAATCCCAACTTTCGATGCGCGCCCAGCATATTCCTTGAAAGTGGACCAGGCGTTATCGCCCATAGATATAGAAGAGTAGATACGACACGCCCCTTTAGAGCTGCGTGCCTACGGCGAGGCTAAGCTAGTGGGGGCAAAAGTGTCGGGTCATGCCGTGGTTGTAGACGGCACGAAAACTCAAAACAACAAGGATGCCTGCACATTGTGCTGCATACGGTTGCACACTACACTGTACGGTTGAAACAAGGAAACTGTAAATAACCTTTCATAGGTAAAAATAGTTTTTCGGCTCTTTTTTTCATTGTTAAATCTTGTGGAGAGCTTCACTAACTACCTGACTAGCAAAACACTAACGCGAGCTAGCAGCTTGACAGCCAAATACCAGACTATTAATAGTAGCTGTAGTATAGTTGTACATCAGCAGTAGTAGTATAAATAGCCTTTAGAGTCATAGAAGTAGTATCAGCATTAGTATTACTGGTTGTAGAAGCAGTGCCAGTATCAGCAGTAGTAGTTGGTGTACCACCGCTACTACTAGTAGTAGTTATATAAGTTATATACGTTATAGTTATATGTATAGTTATATACGTTAGGTCCAAGGTGAAGTGAAGTGTTACTATATACTCAGTGACACGTACAACAATTTCAATGTACATTTCTCTAACTTGTACAAATGGCAATAAACTCTATTCTGTCTCCACAGTGTGTTTGTTTCTATAAACATACAGAGTGAGAGAGAGATAAGGAGGGGGAGAGAGATAAATAAGTTAATATAAACGATTATTTTTGATTACCTTTACAATTAAATCTTTCAATCTAGAAACATATTTTCTATAGGGTGACATCAGGTAAATTGGGCCACTTTTTGGTTAATTGCTTGGGTAACTAAGAAAAAGTAATGTGACACTAGATTGTGTTTTTATAGTTAATAAGGACTGTTTTTAATATTTTTGGGTTGAATTGATGTGATAAAATCATTTAGGTCTTACAGCATTTGAAACATCAGCCCTCCTACATTTTTGAGATGATCAGTGTTCAGGTAAAATGGGCCACTGAATTTCAGAGCAAAACAGAGTCATTTCTGATAAAACAATTTAACCTCAATTTTAACACACATGTAACACAATATAACCTTACATTTAAAGAACTTTAAAATAATACATGAATAATGACATTGAAATGTTAAGAATCATTAATGAGAACTAGCAATTTAGGAACTGTAATGTTAATGTGTGTGTGTGCCTCTGTCTGTGTGTTTCTATGTGTGTCTCTCTGTCTGTCTTTCTCTCCGTCCATCTGTCTGTGTGTGTCTCTGTCTTTCTGCCTGTTTGTTTGTCAGTCAGTTTTTCAGTTTGTTTTCCTCAAACTATAAGTTTTAACATTTTAGGAATAAAACAGCAATAAAATAATTGCAAAAATAAGACACATTTCCTCTTTTGATGTCTTTGTTTATTATGTTTTCTCCATAAACATCCACGCACAGTTTTCACACATGTATGGGTCCCTTTTAGTCAACAGAGTCACATCTTAAATTGCACATTAAAAAACATCCAGCTGATTAGGATTTCATGCTCCACAATAAAATTCGGTAAGACATAATGACTGGACTCAGTTATTTCCAACATTGACTAGAGTGAACATACTGTATGGCAGAGGATTCACAGCACATCAGTGTCACTTCTGTGCTGTTATAATCTCAGTGACTACCTGAACCTACACACTCACTCTCTGTGCTTCTGGATTCAGTCTTCTGTCCATGTTTGGAAATGATTCATAGATTTACATGAACTAATGAGATGTTTCATACATTTAGGTCACAACTCTCATGAGTCCCAAATCCATGGCAGACTATTTTGGAGTCACAAGATTTCAGAGTTCTTTTGCACCATTCAAAAGTTGGACCAGTCACTTTAACCTGTATAAAATAAAGAGATAGTTCATATGTCATGATTAAAAAAAAAAAAAAAAAGCCCAAAAAATGTTTGTGCTTGGTCACGACTGGAAGAATGTAAGGAAATATAAACATACAAAAATAATCTCTATACTTTGGTTTGGCTCAGATTTCAGGATTTATGGCGCTGCAAAGGCTAATCACTATTATTAGGAATTTCATGAAAATTCTCCCAGAACTTTGTTTTGGCATCAAAACTGGCAGCACAGATTTGATTCTATAAAAAATATAATCTAAATCTTAAAAAAAATTGTTTGTCTATGTAAAAAACATAAAAAGTTTGATGTTCTTGCCTAATACAAATGTCACAAAATGTTAACTGTGTAAAAATAAAGACTAAAAATCCTCTAAAATTCCTTGACATCCATCTCTTTTGTTTCCTCATATTTTCCTCCAACATACAGCAATTATGATGCTTCACTGGTCTGAAGCTGCTGTAAATAGAAATGTTAACTACTATCACTCAGTGGTCCTGAACCATGCAGTGATTTTAAAATGCATGATCTGCAGAGAGCAGCTATTTGTATTCATTCTTACATCACAGGCTGACGTGGCAGTAGGTAGTTAATGTCAGAAATAAATAGTGCATTTCTTCAAGTTTCTCACTACCTTCATGTAACACTTCGTCCCATAGTGAGTTTAACATCTTCAAATGGAGAAGATTCTGCAACAAAAGTCTCTATCAACATGTTTTGAGGTTTACGCCTTGTTTACGCTCTGTCATCTGCTTCCTGTCCATCAGCTGATGGCTCACAGTTGGTTTCTGGTTTCTTGTCTGGCATCTTTACAGATACTGCAGCTTCTGCCGGGTTTTGGTTGGAAGTTTCTGGAGTCCCTGACTCAGTCTCTATTAAATAAAACACAATAACAAGTAAGAACAGTAGTGTAACATCATGCTGATAGGCCCCGGTGCAATATTTTTTTGTGCTCCCACCCCTGCCCTAAACACAAGCACACGCGTACACACGCGTACACACACACACACAGCCACTCGAGAGAACTGCTATTGTCACCATGTAGGCTAGGTAACTGGCCACACACTCATCCTGCAAACCAGCCTTTCAGCACCACGGACAGCGGCTGAAGCTCCATATCAACACTTCCCTAACAGCCTGCCCTGACCTGGGCTCAAACTACCACAGCCTGATGATGTCTTTTCCTTCCTCGTTTTGTGCGCCGCTTTTTTGTTTGGGCCTGCGAAACATGATGATGCTACCTTTTCTCGTCAAATTTCATCCACTTGCTTTTTTTTTCTTGCTGAAAGGAGAAACAACTCACATCACGAATCACGACTCATCATGACTGACAGGTATCAAGATGATTGGACAAATCATCATTTCATCCTCCAATACCAGCCACTCAGCGTTACCTTACCGACCTGCCTCGAGCTATTCCACTCACAAAAACAGGGGCCTGTCGCAATTCTGCTGCTTTTTTTCCCTCCTTCATGGGCCCCTGACGGTGTCTGGGCCCCGGTGCAGCTGCACCGTTGATATTTACGCCACTGAGTAAGAGTTTTAATACACCTTTAACACCTAAAGCCACGATGTCTGTCCCACCCCAGCCTGGATGACAAAAGCTAAATGTCTTTACTGGATGTTAGAACTAGCTTCAAGCTTAAAAAGCTTAAAGTAGTAAATAACTTTAAAAATAATGCAGAGAAGGACATTTCCTTCTCAGATTAAGAGGAGCTGACACATTTGAGTAGAAGTGCCTTAAATGACGTACTGAACTTGGGTGAACATATTAAAACATTTCCCAGCACAGGAAACTCTTCCATGTTTTTTCTGAACTGTTTAGGGTTAAACTCTCGTGGTTAGGATTTTACTGACCAGCTCCACTGTGGCCGTTTTGTGTCGCTGAGACCGGGGTGGTTCTCTGGATTCCTGAAGCAACTGAGGAAAACAATTGAAAATTAATAAATATTAATGATACAGAAAATACATCACTAACTAAAACACATTTGGTTGATTTTCTACTATCAGTCAGTCTTCTGTAACTATTTTGAACACCACTTTGTGTTTATGTTTGGTTTAATAACATTTTACTCACCAGCTCCATCGCTGAGATGTTGGGTAGTATCAGTTTGTCCTGAAACAAATGGTAGAAAAAATCCATTTGAAGATAACTGGTGAAGGTTTTTGTTCTAAATCAAACAAGTTTTATCATAGTTTAAACATGTTTCAGAGTAGGTTAAATAACATTTCATTACCTTCACCATGAGGAGATTCATTTAGTGGTCTCATCTCTTGTTCGGTCCCTATCAAGATAAAAAATAATAATTACAAAACAATAAATAAATGCTTTTGTTTAGAACTATAGTAGTTGAACACCATCACCTAAAACAGATAACTGGAAAACAAAATAATAATAATACACATATATCATAAATCTATGTTGTCAACATTTTTATTGTGGTTATGGTTTTTATAGCTAAGAAGAAGGTAGCTCAATAAAATGACTCTACAATTTCTGCTGAAATTAAAAGAAAAAATCCACAGGCATGTTAGATGAATAATCCACATTTGAGAGCTATGTTTATTTTTCAGTATGTTTTCTTATCAAACATTTAAGTGAACATTTTGTATCTTACCTTATAAGGTAAGATACAACTGATTACTGAACTGTTTGTATTTAATTAAGGATAATTTTCTGTGTAAAATCAAATATTTGTATTCATAAATCTGGTAGAGCAAAACTATTGAAACAACCACAAAGTGACGCTACAATTTCTGTTGGAATAAAAAATTATTTAATGCATGTTAAAAAGTGAATAATCTATATACTGAACTATGTTTCAATATACTTTTTTATCAAACATTTACGAGAACATTTTGTATCTTACTGTTTTGTGCTCGTCGCCTTCTTTCTGTATATAAAAGAAAGAAAAATGTTGTAAATCAGTCATTCATAATGTGATCATCATTAAAAATTAATCATGCTTAAGCAGAGTGTCACCAAAGATGGATCCTGACAGCAGAACAAACTCAAACATTTTCATATGACTTCTATAAAATCACTGATTTTATTTAAATAAGATTTTTTGGATGTGTAATAATAATTTGGACTAATAAATCTGGTAGAGGAAAAACTATTAAAAACAAAGCAGCTCTATCATTTCCACAGAAATAAAGAAGAAATCAACTGATCAAACTGAATTATTGACTGTTTATAGATACTATATTGGTTGTGCTGAATACATGTTCAAATGAATTCTGAAATTTACATAAACTACAGTTGAAGAATGTTTTATTTCACAACAAGTTATCTTGTTTACATGTTTAAGAGCACATTTAGTTTCTTCCTGTCAAGGTCCTAAAAAACTCAAAAGAAGGACCCAAATACAGAACTCAAAAAAGGATTTAATACAAACAAAATAAGGCAAATCCAAAAATGATAAAGTCCAATACAAGTAAAACTAAACTGAGGAACCACCAGGGAAAAATCTAAACTTACTTCAAAAAAAATCTAGCTAAAGGCAACATACACGGGAGGCACGAGGAAAGACACGAGGAGACAAACTGAGGATCACACTGAGAAGACATCTGGACAAAGTGACAAAGGACAGGGAGAAACACAGAACCTCTCCTTGTGATTGCACAAGGAGAGACAGGTGTGGTTAGACAAGTGAAACTAGTGAAGGTAATCACAGTGGAGGGAAACTGAGGCAGGAAGAACACTGGAAACACACACAAGGGAAATCAACTACAAAATAAAACAGGACATCTTACAATACACAAGAACAGTGGACCAGGAAGAGATACAAAACATAAGAGACACGAGGAGGGGAGCAAGGGAACAAATACACACACAGGGAGTTAAACTAGACATGAAACATTGCACTCGGATGCAGGACAAAACAAGAGATCGCCAAAATAGGGTGGTCTCAGCTCGCCATTCGAGCCCTGTCGCAGTTCCTTTGCAGTGAGAACACAATCACCTCAGAAACCGGCACAACTGACTCATAACTGTAGTACACACCGTAGTCGTGGGGCAGTAATGCGCCCTGCCAACCGTTCAGTAAAAACAATAGAAGAAAAAGGAATAGAAGAATCAGCAACAGAAGAAGAAGAGAAGGAGAGAAAAAAAAACAACAGATCTATCTGGATGAAATTAGTCGTGGCTCCGTGAGGCGGCACGTCTTCATTTTAACCAATGCATCAGCACATTATTTTCGAAATATATTGTCCAAAAAAATGCATTTTTTGTTTATTTAGCAAACACTGGTACATCAACTAGATGAATGCTATAAAAAAAAAAAAAAACTAGCCACACACACTGCTGATGCTCCATGGCTGTTGTTTTTCCCCGTGGAAAGCGGTTAAGAACCTGAATGAATGAATGAAGATAAGGAAACTCCCCCGCCTACCGGTAAGATTTCTGACCAATAAGAGACGAACTGGATTGCACGTGGCATTTGTTTACAACTTTGGACCGCAAGAGACTTTTGCCGTGTGAACACAAATGAACCAAGTGACAACTGAAACAAATGTATCGGTTTTGCCCCTGAATCGGAACAAAGCAAATGAGTCACAGGTGTGAATACACCCTGAAAGACAACAAATAGTACACCAGAAACTACAACTAAGGAAGACAACAGCTACAACCACTGGGAATACAAAGAATAAAACACAAGGATGGAAATTCAAACACAGGCAGGGAAAAGGATTTACAAAAACACACTAGAACTATAAAAGAAACTACGACCTGGGAAAATCTACTACACAAAAAATGCAACACAAAACAAAATACTGGGAGCTAAAACTCTAGAATGAAATACAAAGGAAGTCAAAACCCTGAAACATAGGAGACTACAAGGTAAAACTTGAAAGGTAGAATGTAAAATAAACAGAAAATCATGAAGGAAATACTGAAACACAAGAGATCATAAACTAAACACTAGAAACATGAAATGGAAAACATTGAAAAACTTATGAACATTATAAATCAAAACCTGGATCATGACACTTACCCTCTTCCCTTCTTTCTGTATAATGGACAAAGAAAAGTAGAAAATCAGTCATTCATAATGTGATCATCATTAAACATTAATCGTGCTTAAGCAGAGTGTCACCAAAGATGGATCCTGACAGCAGAACAAACTCAAACATCTTCATAAGACTCATATTACATTACTGATTGTATTTAATTAAGGATAATTTTCTGTTTAAAATCAAATATTTGTTTTTATAAATCTGGTAGAGCAAAACTATTGAAACAACCACAAAGTGACGCTACAATTTCTGTTGGAATAAAAAATTATTTAATGCATGTTAAAAAGTGAATAATCTATATACTGAACTATGTTTCAATATACTTTTTTATCAAACATTTACGAGAACATTTTGTATCTTACTGTTTTGTGCTCGTCGCCTTCTTTCTGTATATAAAAGAAAGAAAAATGTTGTAAATCAGTCATTCATAATGTGATCATCATTAAACATTAATTGTGCTTAAGCAGAGAGTCACAAAACAAAGTAGCTCTATCATTTCTACAGAAATAAAGAAGAAATCAACTGATCAAACTGAATTATTGACTGTTTATAGATACTATATTGGTTGTGCTGAATACATGTTCAAATGAATTCTGAAATTTACATAAACTACAGTTGAAGAATGTTTTATTTCACAACAAGTTATCTTGTTTACATGTTTAAGAGCACATTTAGTTTCTTCCTGTCAAGGTCCTAAAAAACTCAAAAGAAGGACCCAAATACAGAACTCAAAAAAGGATTTAATACAAACAAAATAAGGCAAATCCAAAAATGATAAAGTCCAATACAAGTAAAACTAAACTGAGGAACCACCAGGGAAAAATCTAAACTTACTTCAAAAAAAATCTAGCTAAAGGCAACATACACGGGAGGCACGAGGAAAGACACGAGGAGACAAACTGAGGATCACACTGAGAAGACATCTGGACAAAGTGACAAAGGACAGGGAGAAACACAGAACCTCTCCTTGTGATTGCACAAGGAGAGACAGGTGTGGTTAACGAGACAAGTGAAACTAGTGAGGGTAATCACAGTGGAGGGAAACTGAGGCAGGAAGAAAAACTGGAATCACACACAAGGGAAGGCAACTACAAAATAAAACAGGAAACTTTACAATACACAAGAACACTGGACCAGGAAGAGATACAAAACATCAGTGACACTAGAAGGGGAGCAAGGAAACAAATACAAACACAGGGAGTAAACTAAACATTAAACATTGCACTCGGATGCAGGACAAAACAAGAGATCGCCAAAATAGGGTGGTCTCAGCTCGCTTCCATTCGAGCCCTGTCGCAGTTCCTTTGCAGTGAGAACACAATCACCTCAGAAACCGGCACAACTGACTCATAACTGTAGTACACACCGTAGTCGTGGGGGCAGTAATGCGCCCGGTTGCCAACCGTTCAGTAAAAACAATAGAAGAAAAAGGAATAGAAGAATCAGCAACAGAAGAAGAAGAGAAGGAGAGAAAAAAAAACAACAGATCTATCTGGATGAAATTAGTCGTGGCTCCGTGAGGCGGCACGTCTTCATTTTAACCAATGCATCAGCACATTATTTTCGAAATATATTGTCCAAAAAAATGCATTTTTTGTTTATTTAGCAAACACTGGTACATCAACTAGATGAATGCTATAAAAAAAAAAAAAAACTAGCCACACACACTGCTGATGCTCCATGGCTGTTGTTTTTCCCCGTGGAAAGCGGTTAAGAACCTGAATGAATGAATGAAGATAAGGAAACTCCCCCGCCTACCGGTAAGATTTCTGACCAATAAGAGACGAACTGGATTGCACGTGGCATTTGTTTACAACTTTGGACCGCAAGAGACTTTTGCCGTGTGAACACAAATGAACCAAGTGACAACTGAAACAAATGTATCGGTTTTGCCCCTGAATCGGAACAAAGCAAATGAGTCACAGGTGTGAATACACCCTGAAAGACAACAAATAGTACACCAGAAACTACAACTAAGGAAGACAACAGCTACAACCACTGGGAATACAAAGAATAAAACACAAGGATGGAAATTCAAACACAGGCAGGGAAAAGGATTTACAAAAACACACTAGAACTATAAAAGAAACTACGACCTGGGAAAATCTACTACACAAAAAATGCAACACAAAACAAAATACTGGGAGCTAAAACTCTAGAATGAAATACAAAGGAAGTCAAAACCCTGAAACATAGGAGACTACAAGGTAAAACTTGAAAGGTAGAATGTAAAATAAACAGAAAATCATGAAGGAAATACTGAAACACAAGAGATCATAAACTAAACACTAGAAACATGAAATGGAAAACATTGAAAAACTTATGAACATTATAAATCAAAACCTGGATCATGACACTTACCCTCTTCCCTTCTTTCTGTATAATGGACAAAGAAAAGTAGAAAATCAGTCATTCATAATGTGATCATCATTAAACATTAATCGTGCTTAAGCAGAGTGTCACCAAAGATGGATCCTGACAGCAGAACAAACTCAAACATCTTCATAAGACTCATATTACATTACTGATTGTATTTAATTAAGGATAATTTTCTGTTTAAAATCAAATATTTGTTTTTATAAATCTGGTAGAGCAAAACTATTGAAACAACCACAAAGTGACGCTACAATTTCTGTTGGAATAAAAAATTATTTAATGCATGTTAAAAAGTGAATAATCTATATACTGAACTATGTTTCAATATACTTTTTTATCAAACATTTACGAGAACATTTTGTATCTTACTGTTTTGTGCTCGTCGCCTTCTTTCTGTATATAAAAGAAAGAAAAATGTTGTAAATCAGTCATTCATAATGTGATCATCATTAAACATTAATTGTGCTTAAGCAGAGAGTCACAAAACAAAGTAGCTCTATCATTTCTACAGAAATAAAGAAGAAATCAACTGATCAAACTGAATTATTGACTGTTTATAGATACTATATTGGTTGTGCTGAATACATGTTCAAATGAATATCTAAATTCTGAAATTTACATAAACTACAGTTGAAGAATGTTTTATTTTGTAATAAGTTGTCTTTTCACATGCTTAGGAGCACATTTAGTTTCTTCCTGTCAAGGTTGTAAAAAACTCAAAAGTAGGACCCAAATACAGAACTCAAAAAATGATTTAATGCATGTTAAAAAGTGAATAATCTATATACTGAATTGCTTTCAGGACATATAAAGTTGTATTGAATATTGAACTATTTTTCAATATACTTTTTTATCAAACATTTACAAGAATATTTTGTATCTTACCTAACATTGCTCTTTGCTGTCTTCCTTTATATAAGAGAAAGAAAAGAATGTTGTTAATCCGTCATTAATGATGTGATCATTATCAGTCACTGACCATGCTTTAGCATTGTTTTATATTTGATAGTGACAGTGGAAAGAACATAAGGTACTCCTTCATCAGACTTAAACCACAGAACTGATCTGTAGGTGATTCTGACTTCTTGTTTAAAATCAAATATTATCACTTATAAATATGTTAGAGCAAAACTACTGAAAAAACTCATTATTACTGAATATTTTATCAACACAAAGAATTCTGGCTTCTTACCCCTCATGCACTTGCAGATGAAATATGCAGCTACCACATAGACAATCCCTACTGCTACAAAGATGGATATCCAGACTATAAAACAAATGGATAAAACAAAAAGTCAAATCTATTTGGATGATATTGGCTAACGCTTTTGTTTGATTTTGTGGTATTGTTAATATGCAATGTTTGTATGAAGATAAAAAATCTGTGCTTATAATGAGGATGTTTGTCAGTGGAACTACTCACACACAGCGATGGGGTTTGTGACGCTTTCACTGGTTTCATTGCTGACTGGGTTCATCATCAAACATCTGAAACTGAACCCTGAACTGAAATCCAAAAAATGCTAAACATTCAGAGAAAGAAAATCATGAATAAGGATAAAAGCTCACTAGCATTGAGGATGACAGTATTGTGAAGAAAGATTAATGTTAGTTTTTCATACATTTCTTATAATCAACTCCTCATATGAAGGTCCATGCTTGCCATCTATAAACCACGTATAAGTGATTGGTTCAGCCTCTGCAGTGTTGCCTTTACAGGTCAGGCGACAGTAGGTCTTCCAAGTGTCACAGGATGTTTCTACAGAGGGTTTAGCTACACGAGCTGAAAGAGCATTTGAAGAAAGAGCAAAGATACGGGGTACTTTAGAGGACTTGAGGTCAAAAGAATTTTAAGAATGATCTGGTGGTTAAACTTTATTTAAAAATCACCACTCACAGATAACAGAGAGCTGAGTTTTGTTGAAGACTTTGCCGTTAATCTCTGGTGTGTAGATGCCGCTGTCATTCAGGTTAAGATCTTTGATGGTCAGTGCTCCAGTATCAGTGTTCACCTCACAACGACCTAAAATCATGATCAGACATGGTGACATGTGACAGCAGGTGTCAGGGAAAATGTATGTATAGGGGGGAGAAATTGAATAAAACTAAATAAAAAAATAAAAAAACAACTGTGGTTAATATTTGTTTTTTAATTTCATGGTTCAACTGCATTACTCATCCACAGAAAAATAGAGTAACCATAAATCTAACACAAGTCTAAGTCTTTAAGGATGGGATAATATCACAGGCTGCATTCATGGACTTCAGTAACTTTAAAGACTTCTGCACCCCCAAACACCTAAAACCACCCAGAAAACACAATAAAACAACTCAGAATAGAACAAGCTTGACTGATTCAAACCAAGACAGAAAGACAACCCAAAACACATAAAAGTCCTGTCTTGACTTTTGCTGACACAGAAGTATCATACCTGATAAAACATCTTACACTGAAAACATGTGAAAGGAGCACCCACATTTACATCCTAAAATGAACTGAAATCATAACCTTTATCTCTCTTTCTTACCCATTTAAACACTCAGATTGATGCTAAAAGCAAATTAAAGGCCGTTATAAAGTCACTGGTCATTTACTTCAGCACAGATCAGTGGCTGATTTATTCTAATACCTTGAAGTTTGTTTCTCTGTTAACATATCAAAAACTATGATTTAATCAAGCTGAATAAATATATATAAGTACATCAGTGAGTAAATTTACCTTCAAACTGGCCAAGGCACTCAGACTCGTCTCCATACCACCCTGCTGCAATATTTTCATTGTGTTTCCACTCTATTCTTTGGATAGTATCAGTCATTGGGGGTGGTCTGAGGATCACATCTTCACCTTTAGCTCCGTAAACTGGGACAGCTGTAGAAAAAAAAAATGCACCAAATGTCATCATTTAACTCTTAAATACACTGCCTTTGCAAGTCAGGAGACAGCTGGTCATCTCAGTGTTGCAGGATGTTTCTACAGAGGGTTTAGCTACACGAGCTGACAGAAGAAAGAGCAAAGATACGGGGTACTTTAGGGGACTTGAGATCAAAAGAATTTTAAGAATGATCTGGAGGTGAAACTTTATTTAAACAATTACCACTCACGGATAACAGAGAGCTGAGTCTTGCTTAAGACTTTGCCGTTAATCTCTGGTGTGTAGATGCCGCTGTCATTCAGGTTGATTTTTTTGATGGTCAGTTCTCCAGTATCAGTGTCCACCTCACAGCGACCTAAAATCATGAACAGACATGGTTAGGCTACACGTGACACCAGACAGAGAAGAAAATTTAAAACAGGGAGAAATGGGGAAAAAAACACTGTGGTGGGTCTCTGCTCTTTATTATTATTTTATTCTATGTTTCAACTGCATTACTCATCAGCAGACAACTTCTTTAACCACAGACTTTGCACAAGCATACATCTTTAAAGATGGATTGCATTAATGGTCTTTAGTGAGTTAAAACATTTCTGTACCTTGAAAAAATGTTTTAATGAATTGCCTCATAATCCTTGGGTTTATTAGTAAACTCAGTCCAGATCAGGGGTTAAATGCTCTTTAAAGGTATTTTTTGATTTATTATTTTAAATTTGAGAGCTTTGAAGGAATTTTAAGTCTAAACAGTCATTAAAAATACACTCAAGCAATCCCTTTACTTCAAGTTTCCATAAAATGACTGTAATAACTGAACTAAGGTGGATATTAATGGATTCCAGTCATGGTTACCTTGTATTCTGTTTCTGTGGTGTAGTGGTGAGCTAAGAAGAAAAGCTGGGTGGTTTCTGTGGTAATGTGATGTAGAAATGTTTTAAACAGAGACTTCAGTGTCCATATGTGTGGCTAAGACTTTGTACAATCTGCGTTTTCTTTTAAAGACATAATAGTGTAATAATCCTCCTACACATTTGAAACTTGCAGACTTCCACACTGTCTCACCAGAAGTAAAAAAGTCGATTTTAAGGGACCAGTCTTGTCAGCATTATTTTATATTTTGATAACTGCTCAAAAACAGAAATATCCTAATAATATTGTGTGTTTTTTTCTCTACTCTCATGAAAGTGCTAATGTGTCTCTGTGTGTGTGTGAGTGTTCACATGCTTGTAGATGACTGATTTGATCTGTTTTATTGTTACTATTTATCTGCCCAGGGATGTGTAGCGTTAAAAAGTTGATAAGTGAATATTATCAACAAACCTCGTACAAGAATAGGGCGCCACCGCTTATGCGTTCTAAAATGGCTTCTCTTTAAGAAGGAAAAGGGAGGGGTTTGTTTTCTCAGTCATCCTAGGGTTCGATCACCACTCTTCACCAAGTTAGTAACTTAATGAGATAATGTATAGCATTAGCAGATTTATATCACTGTAGAATTATGTAACACCGATCAACTATGACACAACAAATATTAGAAATATAGCTAATTGGTTATAAACACTGAGTAAACACACAGAAGATCTCATCACAGCTATAATGGGTGCAACAGAACTTGACCACAAGGTGGCAATGTGGATCCATGGTAGATTTTCAACCTGGGCCTGTCAGCCTGGATAAAAGTCACTCAATTAATTCCTCCATAAAACTAAGTCATAGAGAAATAAAAAACATCATTGTGTTACTTATGATTAAAATAAACAAAACAAAGCGAGGGATGACCATAAGGCCCAATGACCTTGACCCTCAAAATTTAACCAGCTCATCCATGAGATAGAGTGGGGTTTGTGCAATGTCTGAAAAAAAAACCCAACATAAATAAAAGTATTCTAGAGAGATTACATTCACAAGAAGGTCCAGAAAGGACTGACAACCCAAAAACATCTTATTTACACTGAAAACATGTGAAAGCCCCACATCAATCTATATCTTAAAATAAACTTTAACTGCAATCTTAACCTGTCTCATTTTAAAAGTTTTCTCCCCTAGAAAAACACTCAAACCAGTGCAAAAAGCATACAGAAGGATAAAAGATCACAGATATCATAATTGTTCCCCGGGGAAGTCAGCTCACATTGAGCTGTTCAAGAGGCTGATGGCAGTCAGAGATAAATAGTTTTTGGTTAAATAGTTCTACATGTAACATATCTGGGGTCAGACAGGAGCAGCGAAACCTCCTTGATAAAGGTTTGGTTCATCCAGGATCAACTGGGCCTTTTTAAGAGTTCTGGCTTTATATCATTTAAACAGTTCATTCAGAGTAGTGCAGCAATTTTGTAGCACATATTGACTAAGACCAGCAACCTGTTCTTGTTTTTTAAATGACCACAATAAAGTCACTCTTAAATACTTACAAATGCCTTTTATTTGACAAACTAAGTAGTCGAATTTGGATCAAAGTGCTTTTGTTTTTAAGTGTAAATTAATAAGTATATTTGAAAGAAAAGTTACCTTTAAACTGGCCAAGGCACTCAAACTCGTCTCCATACCACCCTGCTGCAATATCTTCATTGTGTTTCCACTCTATTCTCTGGATAGGAAGATCCATGGGGGGTGGACTGAGGACAGCATCTTTACCTACAGCCACGGAAATTTGGTCATCTGTTAAAAAAAGGACACCAAAGGTCATTATTAAATATTTGTAGTCTTTTCTAAGTTGTCTAAATCACATTTGGAACAATTTCTTAATTCATGTGCAAAAAAAAATAAAAAATAAATTCCTAAAGCAGAGGTTATGCTACAAACGTTTTCCCCACACAACTAAGACAGAATCTACAGCAACATAATTTATTTATTTATTCATTTAAATTTATTTAACCTTATTTAACCAGGAAAACCTCACTGAGATTAAGAATCTCAGCAGCACAATGAACAGAGCTGCAAACATGAAACATTAAACATAAGAAACACTACAAACACAGATCAACCAACGACTGGTTCACAGAGCAGAAAGTCATCAGTCAAAACATCTACAACCTGATCAATCTTCCTCTAATACCTTCAGTCTATCTGTAGATTTTTAAAACAACTTTAATAGACCAGCTCTCCCAGACATTCATGTTCCTGCAGAACATTCAAGGCTGTTACCTGAAACTCCTTTTACCATCCCATGACTGAATTTGGGCACAGAGAGCAAAAGAAAATAAAGACTGGAGCTTCTCTGCCTTTCCACAAGTATGTTGGAAGCAGGTTAAGTTAAGCTTTATAAATGATGACATGAGTGGTCAAAGAGGGCCAACCAACTCGATCATACAATGATAAGTTCAGGACTTTAAGGTTCGTTATAAACCTCAGTGTCCCATGATAAACAGTATCTAAAGATTTAAGGCAGTGAGAAGATGCATGCATGTACAGGACATCACAGTAATCAAGAAACTGCATACAAGTGGCAGTAACAAGTCTTTTATTTTAAAGAAAAACAAGACATTTTCTGGAGAAATATAAGATAAGTGGAGATTTCAAAACAAAAAAGGTCTATGTTGTATAAAATCAAGCGGTTGAGTGAAATACGTCTGAACTTGGATTAAAACTTTACCCAAGTATACTAATCCACTTGAGGGTAAAGTAAGACCGGCAGACAAAGCGACAAAGTATTAACGGTTAGCTGAATTCATAACAACAAAACTGACAGGCCTCAGACGCCATTGCGCATGTCCTGAATGTTAACGCACCCAACACTGAAGTAATGTTTTACATTTGACTCTACACACTTCATATCAACCAGAAAAATGGATTTTAAAATCTCAAAAACAACAGATTTAGTAGTATCAACCCAGAGAACGGATTTTTAAATCTCCTTAACAATTATTATATTTAGTAGCATTTCAACACTTACCGTCGTTGGGTGACGCAGAAAAAAACAACAGGAAGACGTAAAATAATCCCAACGGTTTGAGCGCGCGCCACATCTTTTTCACGGGATACACCGACACATAGGCTACGTGGACCACTCTTTTCTGATTAATTTAACTAATTACAGGTAGCAGAAACTTCTTAGACAAGTAACCAGGAAATGAAATTTGACGGGTGCTGGTCACGGACAAAACCGAAAGTAAATTCTAGCAGTGGTGGGTTGTTCATGAACGAGCTGTTTCAAAAACTCGACTCTTCTACGTGAATCTTAAAATCAGGATTCTGTTGGAGAACCGTTCAATATGACTATTTCTTTTAGCTATAATTGTTTTTTAATGTATTGTTTGTTTCTGTGTTATGTGATTGATTAGTAGGGACAATCTTTACTCCACACTACTATAGGCTGAATGTGCACAAGGGACACAAACATAATGGTGTAACACTGTTTTATTTCAGGTGTGTCATACAGCTCGGCCAGGGAGCTAATTTCATCTGACCCACAATGTATTTTTGGGAACAAATGTACATAAAAACAACAACAACAAAAAAAAAACGATTTTTTTATTAATAAAAATTTGGCATGATAGGAGTAAAATACCAGTACAAATATCAATGACATGCAATATGACATTCCATGACATTGTTAATTTTGGAAGGTCAGATGAAACCAATTTGGTACCAAAATGTAGACCCGTTTGGGAGCCGAAAGAGCCGACTCTTCCTGCTGAGCTAGGCAGGAGGAGAGGAGGATGAAGTAATGGCTGGAGGTACCAGAGCTGTCTTGTGCAGGGCCACTCCTTCTGGAACTTGGTCCCATTTCCACACAAGACCTCTAGAGCTCAGTCAGCCTGGACTACACCCACACCCACACACACACACACACACACACACACACACCAGATACTGAGATTCCATGTTGTTGAGCAAGAGGTGAACTTAAGTCCGGCTGACCTTGAATTTTAATGTACAACCTCTAAAATCCAAGCAGTTTATCTGTGAGTCAGAGTGAATTTTTGGACAAAACATGAACACTGAAATCTTTACATAGTTTTTGCAAGCCGGGGTTGTAAAGTAGGCCTAATTACCTTGTGCTCTGACCTTTACCCCCTTAAATTAAACTGATTAGTCCTTGAGATAAAGTGGATCATAGTGCTTGGCAGGAAATGCCAAAAAGCATTTTAGAGATGTTGCAATCACAAGTAAGGGGAAAACCTCAGGTCAAAATCAGAGTGGATATTTGTCAACAGTTACAGAAAAAAAAATCTGAAAGCACTACTGAACTTCAAAATTGACCAGAATGTAAATCACAAACAGTAAATAAGTCTCCTGTATGGTTGAGCTAGAAGATGAAGTCTCAAAATCCCCCCTAGTTATTCAGATCAGTCCTTTGGGGAATGTGAATGTCTTGATCTAACTTTACAGTATAAAGAAAAATCTGAAACAC
Organism: Cheilinus undulatus; assembly: GCF_018320785.1. Lineage (NCBI taxonomy): Eukaryota > Metazoa > Chordata > Actinopteri > Labriformes > Labridae > Cheilinus > Cheilinus undulatus. The sequence continues at coordinate 75,435 of NW_024571693.1, forward strand.
ATTATCAGTGTCAAGTGTGTTTATTTACTGCAAACTAAATTTCGTCCCAAGGGCTGGGTCAGAGGCAGAAATACACTTTTACATCTCTGCAAAACAAAGTCCTCAAACTATAAAAGTTTTAACATTTCAGAAACCAAATAATGAAATAATTGCAAAAAATAAGACACCTTTTCTCTTGTGATTTCTTTGTTTAATACATTTTACTTTAATTTTACATATAAAACATCCAGCTGTTTAGGATTTCATACATCACAATAAAAGTCTCTTTGTAAGAAATAATGATTGGACTCAGTTATTTCCAACATTGACTAGAGTGAACATACTGTATGGCAGAGGATTCACAGTACATCAGTGTCACTTCTGTGCTGTTATAATCTCAGTGACTACCTGAACCTACACACTCACTCTCTGTGCTTCTGGATTCAGTCTTCTGTCCATGTTTAGAAATGATTCATAGATTTACATGAACTAATGAGATGTTTTATACATTTAGGTCACAACTCTCATGAGTCTCAAATCCATGGCAGACTATTTTGGAGTCACTTCTATGTGGGTGAATTGTGTGTCTCACAACACTGCAGAAAAACAAGTGTATGGAGTACCAGAGTAATCATTTCTATGTATCGTTGAGTTGCACATCCATATATGACATTCATCTTCATAACATTCATATTATTTCATATTCAGTTGTTTTATAGATGATGCAGGAGCTGAAAAAGCTCCAGAAAGATCTGAAAGCAAACATCAATGAATTCTTCAATTAATCAGGTTGATCATTTTTCAACTTGGACGTCTAGCATTTCCAGTGTTGGTTTTGAAGTGTCTACTTGTGTTTTACTGCTTAATTTTTAGAGCTTCATGCTGTTCAGATGAATATTTAGTAAATACTGTATAGAAATAGTGTGCAGTTTGGATTTGGGAGACAGGAAGTTTGAATGAGCGTACAATTTTTACAAACAAGTAAATATCCGACAAACTAATGCATGTACAGCACACTGACTTGTAAAAATGTAAAATAAAAAACAACATTGCAATTGAAAATAAAAGCAAGTTAAAACAAAGTCTATAAAAACTTGAAATATCAATGATTCATCACTGAATCTTATTACAGACTTCCAGGAACAATGACACATCATTCATAGATATTCTATTGATGCTAAAATATTTAATAATCCTCTTCTTCATCTGTTCTTTATCATTTGTTCTATTTTAAATTATTTTCTGAAATTGCACTTAAACTGATTAAATTCACACTAATATGATTTAATGATAAAACATCAGAAACATTCATCCTCCAGTAGAGTTCATTTTCTGATTGAACACAGCAGCTGTATGAGGCCCCCCAGAGGCAACAAGAGGAACTACAGCAGAGGATTTAAAGTACACCTTTTAAAGGGCACAAGCTTGTTTTTTAAGCTTGATTGACAAGTAACATGATTTTTTCCCCAATTATGATGCTTTTGTGATCATTTCAGTACATTTATTTATTTATTTTACAAAATCTACATCTACATATAGCTTCCTTTAAAGCAGAGCAAAGTTCTTTTTTGTTTCTTCTCTTTAGCATTAAGCAGGTAAATTGTTCTCAGTACAAAATAATAAAAAGGCCCTATCATCTCAGAAATATTTGTTTTCATAAAAAATGTAAGGACACACTCTGGAAGATAGAAAATTTAAAGGGAAATTATTGGAGGTAAATGCTGTGTGATATGTTATATTTTTGCTAAGTTAAAAAAAAGTTTGTGTTTGGTCACGACTGGGAGACTCAAAGGAAATCTTAACATGCAAAAATAGTCTCTTTACTTTGGTTTGGCTGGAATCTCAAGATTTGTAGCACCATAATGGCTACATAATCACTATCATTGTAAATTTCACAAAAATAAGAACTTAAAGTTTTGGCATCAGAAATGGCAGCACAGATTTTTGTCTATAAAAATATATAATCTAAACCCTGAAAGAATATAAGACAGTTGCTTAGGAGTAGAAAAACTTTGTCCCATAGTTAGTGTAACATCTTCAGACTGAGCAGAGTCTGTAACAGAAGTCTCTACCAATGTGATTTGAAGTTTTACAAATCAGGAAAGAAGTGAACACCCACGTTTAGTAAACATCTCCTCGGTCATCTGCTCTCTGTTCATCAGCTGATGGCTCACTGTTGGTTTCTGGTTTCTTGTCTGGCATCAGTGCAGATTTCTCTGTTAAATGACAAAGTAAAGGATGTTTTAAAAAAGCAGAACAAAGGTGTCCAAAATGATTTTTATTTAAATACAGTTCAAACCATGATAAAAACCTGACAAAGTGATAGTTTCTTAGTTTCACACATCTTCCTTTAGTACTTTCTGTGCTGATTTTTTTTAAAGATTTATTTCTGGGGCTTTTCATGCCATTATTTAGAGAGGAGGACAGTGGATAGAGTTGGAAACAGGGAGTAGTGAGTGATGATTATTTTCAAACTAATTCTTGGGGTTTTTACTTGTGTTTTGGGCAGAAAATGAATCAACTGCAACACACCAAAGACAAAACATTATTCTTTCAGTCATTAGAAACTGTGAGAGAAATAACAGAGAATGACAAGTATGTTAAATATTACTTACCAGAGTCCTTGTTGGTATCTGGAGGTCCAGAGGTCTGCTGGTCAGGAACCTCTACAGATGTGAACTCTACAAATGGATGAAACATAAAAGTACATTGATTTTTAAGATAAAATAGTGACCCTGTTTTATTCTTTTGGATAACCTACGGTTGAACTCACCAGTTTCCTGGTCAGTGTTAGAGGCTGCAGCTTCTGCCAGGCTCTGGTTGGAAGTTTCTGGAGTCACTGACTCAGTCTCTATTAAATACAACAACACAATAACAAGTAAGAATTTTAAAACACCTTTAATACCTGAAGCCACGATGTCTGTCCCACCCCAGCCTGGATGACAAAAGCTAAATGTCTTTACTGGATGTTAGAACTAGCCTCAAGCTTAAAAATCTTAAAGTAGTAAATAACTTTAAAAATAATGCAGAGAAGGGCATTTCCTTCTCAGATTAAGAGGAGCTGACACATTTGAGTAGAAGTCCCTTAAATGATGTACTGAACTTGGGTAAACATATTAAGCCGTTTCCCAGAACAGGAAACTCTTCCATGTTTTTTCCAAACTGTTTAGGGTAAAACTCTCATGGTTAGGATTTTAAAAGTAACTAAACTAAACTAACTGAAACACCCTTGGTTGATTTTCTACTATCAGTCTTCTGTAACTATTTTGAACACCACTTTGTTTTTATGTTTGGTTTAATAACATTTTACACACCAGCTCCATTGCTGAGATGTTGGGTAGTATCAGTTTGTCCTGAAACAAATGGTAGAAAAAATCCATTGTAAGATAACTGGTGAATGATTTTGTTCTAAATCAAACAAGTTTTCTCATAGTTTAAACATGTTTCAGAATAGGTTCAATAGCATTTCATTACCTTCACCATCAGGAGATTGATTAAGTGGATCCATCTCATGTTCAGGCCCTATCAAGATAAAAATAATTACAAAACAATGTAGTTGATCACCATCACCTAAAACAGCAAACTGGAAAACAAAATGATAAGTCTAAGCATTTATCATAAATCTATGTTGACAACATTTTTTATTGTGGTTATGGCTGTTATAGCTAAGAAGAGTAGCTCAATAAAGTGACACTACAATTTCTGCTGAAATAAAAGGAAAAAATACACAGGCAAGCTTAGCATGTTGAAATTTAATAAGACTCATTTGAGAATTATGTTTATTTTCTAAATACGTTTTCTTATCAAACATTTAAGAAAACATTTTCTATCTTACCATCTAGTTCTCTTGGCCACTTTTCAATGTATTAAACAGAGAAAAGCATGTTGTAAATCAGTCATTCATAATGTGATCATCATTAAACATTAATCATGCTTAAGCAGAGAGTCACCAAAGATGGATCCTGACAGCAGAACATACATATATATATATATATTATATTACTGATTGTATTTCATTAAGATTTTTTCAGTTAAATATTGATTATTTGGACTAATAAATCTGATAGGGCAAAAACATTAAAAACAACAAAGCAGCACTCTAATTTCCCCTGAAATAAAAAGGAATTCAATGATCAAACTGAATCTTGTCTGTTTATAGATACTACATTGGTTGTGATAAATACATGAAAAAAATTAAGTAATAGGTAAATTCTGAAATTTACATAAACCACAGTTGAAGAATGTTTTATTTCTCAATATGTAGTCTTTTCACATGTTTAACAAAACATTTAGTTTCTTACCCGCTTTCATTGCATTTGTGTGTTGGACAAAAAAAAGCATGTTGTGAATCAGTCATTCATAATGTGATCATCATTAAACATTAATCATGCTTAAGCAGAGTGTCACCAAAGATGGATCCTGACAGCAAAACAAACTCAAACATCTTAAAAACACTGATTGTATTTAATTAAGATTGTTTTCAGTTCAATATTAGCTATTTAGACTAATAAATCTGGTAGAGAAAAACTATTAAAAACAACAAAGCAGCTCTATACTTTCAGCTGAAATAAAAAAAAGAAATCAACTGATCAAACTGAATTACTGTCTGTTTATAGATACTATATTGGTTGTGCTGTTAAAAAGGAACACATATCTAAATTCTGAAATTTACATGAACCACAGTTGAAGAATGTTTTATTTCTCAATATGTTGCCTTTTTACATGTTTAACAACAAACTTAAACATCTTAATATGACTATTATCACATTACTGATTGTATTTAATAAAGGAAAACATTTTTGTGTAAAATCAAATATTTGGATTCATAAATCTGATGGAGCAAAACTATTGAAGTACCATAAAGTGACGCTACAATTTCTGCTGAAGTAAAAAATTATATAATGCATGTTAAAAGTGAATAAACTATATATTGAACTATCTTTCAATATACTTTTATATCAAACATTTACGAGAACATTTTCTATCTTACCATCTCGGTGTCTTCGCCACTTTTCTGTGTATAAGACAGAGAAAAGCATGTTGTAAATCAGTCATTCATAAAGTGATCATCATTAAACATTAATCATGCTTAAGCAGAGTGTCACCAAAGATGGATCCTGACAGCAGAACAAACTCAAACATCTTCATATGATTTTTATTATATTACTGATTGTATTTAATTAAGATTTTTTTCAGTTTGATATTAATTATTTAGAATAAAAAATCTGGTAGAGAAAAACTATTAAAAACAACAAAGCAGCTCTATACTTTCAGCTGAAATAAAAAAAAGAAATCAACTGATCAAACTGAATTATTGTCTGTTTATAGATACTACATTGGTTGTGCTGTTAAAAAGGAACACATATCTAAATTCTGAAATTTACATGAACCACAGTTGAAGAATGTTTTATTTCTCAATATGTTGCCTTTTTACATGTTTAACAACAAACTCAAACATCTTAATATGACTCTTAGCACATTACTGATTGTATTTAATAAAAGAAAATATTTTTGTGTAAAATCAAATATTTGGACTCATAAATCTGGTAGAGCAAAACTATTGAAGTACCATAAAGTGACGCTACAATTTCTGCTGAAGTAAAAAATGATATAATGCATGTTAAAAAGTGAATAATCTATATAATGAACTATGTTTCATATACTTTTTAAAAAAAAAAATCAAATATTAAAGAGAATATTTTATATCTTACCGTCTATTTCTCTTTGCCACTTCTCTGTGTATTTGACAAAGAAAAGCATGTTGTAAATCAGTCATTCATAATGTGATCATCATTAAACATTAATCATGCTTAAGCAGAGTGTCACCAAAGATGGATCCTGACAGCAGAACAAACTCAAACATCTTTATATCACTTCTATCAAATCACTGATTGTATTTAATTAAGATTTTTTTGTGTGTTTGTTTAATAATCATAATTTCTGCTGGAATAAAAAATAATTTAATGCATTTTAAAAAGTGAATAATCTATATACTGAACTATGTTTCAATATTCTTTTTATTATCAAACATTTAAGAGAATATATTGTATCTTACTGTATTGTGCTCTTCGCCTTCTTTCTGTATATAAGAGAAAGAAAAGAATGTTGTAAATCAGCCATTAATGATGTGATCATTATCAGTCACTGACCATGCTTTAGCATTGTTTTATATTTGATAGTGACAGTGGAAAGAACATAAGGTACTCCTTCATCAGACTTAAACCACAGAACTGATCTGTAGGTAATTTTGACTTTTTGTTGAAAATCAAATATTATCACTTATAAATTTGTTAGAGCAAAACTACTGAAAGAACTCATTATTACTGAATATTTTATCAACACAATGAATTCTGGCTTCTTACCCCTGATGAAAAATACAGCAACCCCAATGAGTACCAAAACAATCACTACTACTACTGGTACAAGGATGGATATCAGCCGCTCCTGTTCTTCTATAAAACAAAAAGTCAAATGTATTTGGATGATGTTGGTTAATGCTTTTGTTTGATATTGTGGTATTGTTAATATGCAATGTTTCTATAAAGATAAAAAATCAGTGCTTATAATGAGGATGTTTGTCAGTGGAACTACTCACGTTTAATGATGGGGTTTGTGATGCTTTCACTGGTTTCATTGCTGACTGGGTTCATCATCAAACATCTGAAACTGTACTCCTTTGAATCCTAAACATTCAGAGAAAGAAAATCATGAAAACAGATTAAGAAAAAAAAAGCTCATATGTTAAAGAGAGATTAATGTTGTTAGTTTTTCATACCTTTGTTATAATCAACTCCTCATTTGAAGGTCCATGCTCGCCATCTATAAACCACGTATAAGTGATTGGTTCAGCCTCTGCAGTGTTGCCTTCACAGGTCACATCACAGTTGGTCATCTCAGTGTTGCAGGATGTTTCTACAGAGGGTTTAGCTACACGAGCTGACAGAAGAAAGAGCAAAAATACGGGGTACTTTAGGGTACTTGAGGTCAAAAGAATTTGAAGAATGATCTGGTGGTGAAACTTTATTTAAAAAATCACCACTCACAGATAACAGAGAGCTGAGTCTTGCTGGAGACTTTGTAGTTAATCTCTGGTGTGTAGATGCCACTGTCGTTCAGGTTAAGTTCTTTGATGGTCAGTTCTCCAGTATCAGTGTTCACCTCACAACGACCTAAAATCATAAACAGACATGGTGACATGTGACAGCAGGCAGGGAGAAAATGTAAAACAGGGAGAAATGGGGGATAAACACTGTGGTGGGTCCCTGTTTTTATTATATTATTATTTTATTCTATGTTTCAACTGCATTACTCATCAGTAGACAACTACTGTAACCACAGACCTTTCACAAGCATACATCTTTAAAGATGGATTGCATTAATGGTCTGTAGTGAGTTAAAACATCTCTATCACTCTTAAAAATAAAATTTAGCTCAGTCCAGTTCAAGGGTTAAATGCTCTTTTAAGGTATGTTCATTTTCATTGTTTTATATTTGAGAGCTCCGAAAGAATTTACAGTCTAAGGCTCTGTTCACATGACAACGTTTTCAAGAGAAAACTCCGTTCACACAAGAGCGGCATTTTGGTGCCTGAAAACAGAACTTTTTGGAAATGGGCTCCAGAGTTGAAGTTTTTCAAAACACCCCCATCTCTGTGTAAACAGGGAAAACAACACTTTCTGAAAACACACATGTGCTCTACGGCTGCAGTCAGCTGTCAAGCACAAGTGTCTCAGCACTCTGAACAGAGCTGTGGCAGCTCGAGCCGTCTGATATAGTTTACTGTGATTCAGCTTGTCAAGACACAGCAGCTGGATTTAGAAAAGGGGAAACATTATTCTCGTTTGGAGGGCAATCAGTGCCAGTTTCTTTAGATAAAGTCATGTTATTAATTTTGGAAAAGATTACTTTTACCTTTTTTATTGATCATTATTTTAATCACCGTCATCATCATCGTAGTGAGGCAGAGAAATTTCACGGCTCATATTAACAGAAAAAAATGCTTTGCTAGATCAGTCTTGTTATAACGTAGATATCTGCTGAGAATCATTAATTCCCCACAGACAAATTCAGCTCCTACAGCCTCTAATTTCTTGTGGATTTTCTTATAAAGTGCGGCGCTGCTCATGAGCACAGCTGGAGCCTTTTTTCAGACCCATATTTCTATTTTTCCATATATCTGCTTCTTGGAAATGATTTAGACTTTATCTTTTTTCTTTAAGTTTTAATCAGCTAACTGCACATCAATGTGCAGCTGATGGAGGAGACAGCTTCTGTGTTTGGGTTAAAAAGAAAGTTAATCACTTCCAAGAAGCAGATCAAATTGAAAAAGGGGAAGTATATTGTTCTGAAAAGGCTATCATTCTTTTGCTGCACTTAAAGCAGGAAACGCTGCACTTTCTTAGAAAATCCACAAGAAATCAAAAGTTTTAGGAGAAAAAATTGTCCCTTGAAAATCAAACAGTTGCAAGACCAGTCTATGATAAGACTGGTCTTGCAATTCATTTTTGCATTTATATGTGTTGTAAAATTTCGCTGCCGCGCTACGATGGTGATGAGGAGGATTTAGTGATGAATTACTCTCATGAACCCAGGGCTTGACATTTACACCTGCCAACTAGCCAGATGTGGGTGGATTTCGACCGTGGCGCATAGGCGTAGGAACCGGGGGGGATGGGTGGGATGTGCCCCCCCCAATATTGGAGACAGGGGCATTTGCCCCACCCAAAAATTATATTCCAGAGGAGAAAAATATTTGATTTTGAAATTTTTAACTTATTTTTATTTTGAAAGTGCAACGCAGCGTCCTGTCACCGCCGGCCCCCTCCCTCACCACACTGAGAGTGTTTGAGAGGCGGGAGACAGCAGCAGACAGCAGGTTGTCTACTGACAGAAAGTCTTTTGAACAAGGTAAAACAGTCTGTAGGGAATGTTGCCATGAATATGGCTTGTTTATAACTTCATGTTGTTAATTCATATTCATATTTAGAAACTATATCTTTTGAGTTGAGTTATCTTTGGTCACTTGTCTACTAACTTCTTCAGTGTTCCCAAGTAACGTCAACGCTAGCCAAAATGTTTTGTCATCTCATTTCAGTACAATGCCACCACTGAAGAAAAGGCTGAAACAGCAGCAAGACTTGCTTTGTGTTTTCAACAAGAGTAATGTTAGTGTGAGTAACGGTTACACAACACAAGGACAACAGGAAAAGGAGAGGATGGCATATGGCTTGAAGTGAGGTTAAAATAAATTAGTGAAAACTTTTACTGTAAGGGTTAAGTTATGCTGTAAACAGAGTTGACAGTGTATGAGCCTATATACATCTGCAAATCAGTAGTTAAAAGTCTTCATTCTATATGACAAAAACCTTAACAGATATTTTTTTAGCTTTTGTAAGTCAAATGCTGATACTCTACATTACTATATGTAATGTTGTCTTGTAAAAATATTAATGCCATGCAGGGACATCAAGGGCTTGAGGGAGTCAAAGTGAGGGAGAGACAGGAACAGACCAGTAGGTAAGAGAGAGTAACATATAACAGTAGATATTTTACAGGAGTTCACAAAAAAGTGGAAACATGGAATTGCTTGCTTGTAATAGGTGCAGTCCCATGGCATTGTGACTTTTCCTTTTAGGGTGTCCAGAGTTCTGTGTGTGCTACTAATTTTGTCTTTGTGCTACTGAAATATTTAGCTTGCTAGTACCAGTACTGCCACCTGATAAAGTAAGCGTACAGCCCTGGAATGATATAATCATTATGCTTTGCTTAAAGACTCAAGCCATTTTGTTCAAGAGGAAGAGAGAAGTGTTTTTTCTGGTTGGTTTGCCCTCATCTTAAGATCATAAAACATAAACATACAGATTCTATACATGCATTTATATAGGCGTGCACAGCACTATTTTTCCAAGAAACATTTGAAAAAAAGAAGAAAGAGTAAAAGATCACATAGCATTTTGTGAATGTTTTGCAGTGTAGTTAATTTATGACATATTTCTGCTCAAACTATTTACAAATCTGTCAGATTTCCAATATGTGTCTCCCCCCCCAGTGTTAAACTCATTCCTACGCCCTTGCTGTGGCGAGTAGCAACATGAGACACACAGATGAGGACAGGAGAAGTTTAACACTCAACATTCTCTGATGGAGATCTGTCAGAGTGAAAATTACTGATGTTCTTGTAGTCTGCTGTAGTTTTTCCTGATAAACAGCCAATTTACAGGATTTTAATATTATCATAAACTTAATATCCATTAAGAAGTAAAAATCCAAGACTCTTGACTCTTAGATGACCGTCTCTAACAGTGAAGTATGACATGTCTCTGTGTTGTTTCAAATGTACAGGTAGAAGTGCTTTATTAAGAGGAGAGCTGATATTGATCACACTGATGAGGGAAAGTAGAGCATGTGTGTCATATCATACCCTTTGGACCACATTTGGCATATAGCTCATAGTTTTGAAACACCAAAATTGTGGCTAGTGGAAATACTGAGTGGCTAGTAAGTTTGCAAAACCACTAGCCATCGTGGCTGGTGGGCAAAAAAAGTTAATGTCAATCCCTGCATGTACCTATGTATGATAAAAATGTTTCATATTATCAAAAACACATGAAAAACAGTGAATGTGCAGTACTGTGCTTGTTGTAGAGACAGTTTTACTGTGCAGTAAATCACCTTATTACAGCGGTTTTTGTTTCCTGCGTTCTCGTGTAGACAGAGATTGTTTTCAAAATGTGAAACTTTTTGGAAATGAAAATGGAAAACAAAGCAAAACGTTGTCGTGTAAACAAAGCCTAAACAGTCATTAAAAATACACTCAAGTAATCTCTTTACTTCAAGTTTCCATAAAATGACTGTAATAACTGAACTGAAGTGGATATTAATGGATTCCAGTCATGGTTACCTTGTATTCTGTTTCTGTGGTGTAGTGGTGAGCTAAGAAGAAAAGCTGGGTGGTTTCTGTGGTAATGTGATGTAGACATCTTTAAAACAGAGACTTCAGTGTCCATACATGTGGCTAAGACTTTGTACAATCTGTGTTTTCTTTGAAAGACATAATAGTGTAATAATCCTCCAACACATCTGAAACTTGCAGACTTCCACGCTGTCTCACCAGAAGTAAAAAAGTCGATTTTAAGGGACCAGTCTTGTCAGCATTATTTTAGATTTTGATAACTGCTCAACAACAGAAATATGATAATTACATTTTGTGTTTTTTGCTCTACTCTCATGAAAAGTATTAAAGTGACTGTGTGTGTGTGTGTGTGTGTGGGGGGGGGGGTATATGTGTCTGTGGGTGTGTGTGTGGGTGTGTATGCACATGCTTGTAGATGATTGATTTGATCTGTTTTATTGTTACTATTTATCTGCCCAGGGATGACTAATGAAATGGCTAGTGTATATGATACAAAGCATCTCCGCCTTCTTGAGAGACTAATGTTATTTCAAATATTGTCCCAGAGACATATAAACTTGATTAAAATAAACTAAACAAAGCGAGGATGACCATAAGGCCCAATGATCTTCACCCTCAAAGTTAAACCAGCTCATCCATGAGTTAGAGTGGGTTTTGCAATTTTAGATATTAACTAAATTTACAAGAAGGTCCAGGAAGGACTGACAACACAAAAACATAATGCCCCTGGCATCGTCTATAGCTGACATCTGATAAAACATCTTATTTACACTGAAAACATGTGAAAGCCCCACATCAATCTATATCTTAAAATAAACTTTAACCACAATCTTAATCTGTCTCGTTTAAAAGTTTTCTCTCCTAGAAAAACACTCAAACCAGTGCAAAAAGCATACAGAAAGATAAAAGATCACAGATATCATAATTGTTCCCCTGGGAAGCCAGCTCACTTTGAGCTGTTCAGAGGCTGATGGCAGTCAGAACAAAATAGTTTTTGGTTAAATAGTTCTACATGTAACATATCTGGGGTCAGACAGGGGCAGCAAAACCTCCTTGAAAAAGGTTTGGTTCATCCAGGATCAACTGGACCTTTTTAAGAGTTCTGACTTTGTATCATTTAAACAGCTCATTCAGAGTAGTGCTAATTTTGCAGCACATATGCACTAAGTCCAGCAACCTGTTCTTGTTTTTTAAAACAACCATAATAAAGTCACTATAAAATACCTTCAAATGTCTTTTATTTGACAAACCAAATAGTTGAATTCAGATCAAGCTGCTTATGTTTTCAAGAGTAGATAAACAAGTATATTTGTAAGAAAATTTACCTTGAATACCTTGAATTATCTTTAATTTGTTTCTCTGTTAACATACCCAAAACTATGATTATGATCAAAGGTGCTGCTTATGTTTTCAATCAGAAATAAACATATTTTGGTACATTCATAAGTAAATTTACCTTTAAACTGGCCAAAACACTCAAACTCGTTTCCATGCCAATCTGCTGCAATATCCTCATTGTATTTCCACTCTATGTTTTTGATAGGAAGATCCATGGGGGGTGGTCTGAGGACAGCATCTCCACCTATAGCCATGTAAATTTGGTCAACTGTAAAAGAAGGACACCAAAGGTCATTATTGAATATTTGTAGTCTTATCTAAGTTATCTAAATCACATTCTGAACCATTTCTTAATTCATGAGCAAAAAACAAAATGCTCCTAAAGCAGAAGTTGTCTGAAGTTATGCTACAAACTTTTTCCCCACACAACTAAGACGGAATCTACAGCAACATAAATTCATTTATTTAGTTATTCATTTGAATTTATTTAACCAGGAAAACCTCACTGAGATTAAGAATCTCAGCAGCACAATGAACAGAGCTGCAAACATGAAACATTAAACATAAGAAACACTACAAACACAGATCAACCAACGACTGGTTCACAGAGCAGAAAGTCATCAGTCAAAATATCTACAACCTGATCAATCTTCCTCTAATACCTTTAATCTTTACATTTTTAAAATAACTTTAACTTTAACAACTTACCTGAAACTCCTCTTACTCATCACAAGCTAAAGATTTAAGGCATTGGGAAGATGCACGCATGTACAGAGTGTCACAGTAATCAATCACAGGTATAAAAGTGGCAGAAACAAGACTTGTCTCTGATAAAAAAAAAAACAAAAAACAAGAGGGTTTTTTTTTTCCAGAAAAGAGTAAGTGTTTTGAAAATGGTGGCATATGTCTATATTATGTAATAGATGGGGGTAAAATGGTATCATCTTTCGTTCTGGGGTGTGTAATAAGCCGTGCTACATTTGTGACTCAGTAGGGGAGACCAGGGGCAATTGTAACACACTAAATTCCTCCAATCAGAAACAAGCTTGAGTGATAAAACTAACTCTGCACAAACTCAGAGGGATTCTCTCTCTGCCTGTTGAAAAAGAGCAGGAATACTTCCACACCACAGAAGCTGTCCACAAAAAAAAAAAGATTTTTAGGTACAAAGCTTACTTTGTGGTTTGACAAATGTTTTTCTTCTGCTGTCTAAAGTTTAGATGAAAGTAAAGTCAAACTCTGTTTAATTTCATCCCTGGCCTTTTGGTAGAAAAAACAACATGAACAACCTCTCCTAACATAAGTGCTAGTAGCTAATATGAGAGACTTTATTATGGCTGCTGGGTCAGGGGCAACTGTAACGCTGTGGCTGGGGTCAGCTGTAACACTGATTCAATTGTGTTCTAATTGCCATAGTCGACTACAAGCCATACTGCCTCATGTAAGCAAATGCGGACTTAATTTTGCTTTTTAAGAATAAATATATTTCACACATTTTAAAAGAAAAAATGCACTTTAATAAATCATGTTTGTGTAGTGATGTTAATGTGTCTATTCTGCAGTTTTATTAAAGTTTGGCTACAGACAGTTCTTAACTGATGAATCTGAAATGACCGTAATAGATCCAAATAATAAAAATGTTCTGCGTAGAAAATAATTCTTACTGTGACTTATTAGTGCAATAAGACTTGGTGTGTCCATAAATAGATACATCTTTTTCTATGAATTCATATTACAGCCTTCTTGAATTGGGGAAATAAGAGACGATACTGAAAAAGAAAACTTGGAAAATTTATGTGATACTGTAACAGAAATGGGAATACTTTAAAGTTAGCCCTAATCTGAAATATAGACGGTAAGTATGATGCCAGGGTATCCACAGGGTAGCTCAAATTAAGGCCATTGAAAGGTAGTAAAAGGTAACAACCGCAATTTGACCTGGTAGTAAATTTTTCATCACCCCTTCAATATATTATGACTTTTGCATTGATGCTGAATTTTTGTTTTAAGTTTGTTTGGTTGCTTACAACCAAAGGGAACTACTTACTGTGTCTGTATTAACGTAGCGCTCTGATACGAGGGAGACGGACAGACAGCGAGGATGGAGAGAAATGAGGAGAGAACCGTTACAGTAGGGCTGGACGATTATGGCAAAAATAATAATCACGATTATTTTGATTGATATTGAAATCACGATCAATGAACACGATTATTCGTTGATTTCAAAACTTGAGTATTTATTGAACCACAACTTAAAAGAACAATGAAAAATAAATCAGTTACAAGTAAAATAATAATAATAATAATAATAATAATATATTAAATAATAGCAATAAAAAACAATAAATAAAATTAAATACCCAATCTACATGCACTCCTGTAAAACTTGCAAATTTCAAATGCAAATTGTCCTACCATGTCCTACCCTTCTTCTCAACCAAAGGCTGCCTTCTGTCATGTTTTTAATCGCTCGCTCCTCGTATTATTGATCCACATATGTCACACGCTTGCTGCAGCTGCGCACGCAACACAGGTGCATTCACAGTGCTTTTACAGTGTAGGAACTTGCATACACGCTGCGCGGCACATTAATCGTTTTTCTTTGATTATAATGTTTTTATGATCATGAAAAGCCAAAATTGAAATCACTATCAAATTTCGATTTTATTGTCCAGCCCTACGTTACAGTCAGGAGTAGAACAATGCAGCATCAGACTGCATGCACTGTTACATAATGACAGAGTAAAGAACAGTTTAGGTAACAGGTTTACTTTTAACCATTTAACTTTAATGTGACCTTCTTATTAAGTTACCATCACTCTGTGTTTGAGAGAAAAGAAGGATTTCTTCATTTTCATTATAAACATCAGTTAGGATGTGATTATACACGACTGTGTCTTGAAATGTTGGAAATATCTGACTGTTACACTGGTAAGAATTATTTTATCTCAGGGTTATCCAAACAATGGCTCCTGGAACAGTTGGGCCCTTTTTCAATCAATTTAAGGTTATTTCTTTTTAATTAGTGAACATTTGATTCATTCACATAAACAAGACACTCTTTTTAAGGTAAAAATTGTGGAAAGGTTAAAAAACAGAATTCCAAAAAATTAAAACGGAATTTGGAAAAAAAAATAAAACTGATTTCATAGGGCCCTATAAATGTGACCTGGAAAGGTGTTACTGTGATCAAATCACACCGAGAATCCATCATTCACCATCAGCGGATTCAAGCGTGGGGTGAGCAGCTCCCTATTTCGTTTTTTGGTGCAACACAGAGCAGTGCAACTGCAAACACAAGCTCAGCTACGAGCACAAGTATTGCGTGTTGATAGTAAAAAATATTTTACAGGTAGTAAAAGGTAGTTCATTCAACTCTAGGATTCCTGTATAAACCCTGGATGTTTATGGTCAATGTTACAGTTGCCCCCAAACACTTACAATTGTAACACCCTGACAACTTTGACTGAACTGAACAAAACAGTCATGCCTTTATGAGTTACAACACAGCAAAAGCTTTATTAATTAGTGCAAAAGTAAATGTGTCTTATATTTAAAAATGGTGTGTGTATTCAAAGTAATTTGTGGAAAATGTAAAAAATGTTACACTTGCCCCCAGTCTCCCCTACTTTAGGACTAGCTCAGTACAAGTTATTTAGAGTCAAGATCCACACTTTAGATAGCATCAGTTACTTTGACCCCTTAAAGCCTGGTGTATTATATTTGATTCATACTTTTATGATACCTCTATCCAATCAATATGATCAAAAACTACTAAAAAAAATATTCTGATTACAACCTGATAAATGATAAAAATGCCCTCAAGTGGATTATGAGTTACCAAAAACACCTAATAATGAGATACTATATGTTAACTTTTATTGAAATTTGGATTTTTTGGATTTCAGTAGAAAGTGAAAGAAAAATTTCAGTTCCAAAAAATTTAATTTTTTCTGGCCATAATTTGTGTTTTCAGGCTTTAATGGGTTAAAAACTTTCAGCTTAAAGTCAAATGGAATAAGCCTGACACAACCATAACTATTATCTTGTTGATTAAGGTTTTTTTGTTTCCACATCCAGAGGAGAACGTGCAGGAGCGACCTCAGAAAGAAAGGTACTCTAACACGGAAGAAGTAAAAACACTTTAACATAAAGTTTCCAGTTATTTCCACTTTTAGGTTCACTAAGATGGCGCAGATAAAGAGTTAAACGTTGATTTAGTGAACGTGATCCATAACACACCGACGGGGCGTGTTTCCTGTTTGACGAAGCAGAAATTAATACTTGTCGATATATGTTGTATTTATTTGGGTAGAAGTATCAAATTTAATACCGCACACCTCATATGAAGGACACAACTTCGTTCAAATCATCACAAAACATATTTAAGTGGTATTTATTTCAATACTTACAAAGGCTGGGAGAAAAACTCAGGAACAGGAGAAACAATCCCAACTCTTGAAGCGCGTGCGGCATATTCCTAAGTTAAACACGTTAAACCGGCACCATAACAACACGACTACACTAAATACACTAAACTACACTAAATATTAAAATTGATAGCTACATTTCAGTTAGCATAAACTACTCAGGTACGAACTCAGTTTGTCACAGACGAAATCGAAACTACAGCTTCTTCTTCGAGAATCCAACTCCGCCTTCCCGCAGTGCGCAGCCGTTAATGGTTGTCTCTTCTTCTTCTTCCTGTTCCTTCTGTGGTTTGTCTGGGAATGTTTCTCACGTTTTTACCTAATGTAACACACTGATTATTTTTAGATTTTTAACAGGGGTTTTAATCTTTTTAGTCTTGTTTTAACCAGTTCTGTCTTATCTATGGGGTACGGTACAATAAAAGGGACAAATTTAAGTGCCAACTTTTAAACTTTTTAATTGGGGAGGCAAAAATGTCAATCTACCTCAGTCAGACAGACAGACTACAGACTGGACCTCAACTTGACCCTGTGACCTTGTGGAAGAGCAACATTAAAGCCAGGCTGCAGCTGGATTTTTACCTCCACAGGGCCACAGGAAATATGGAGAAGTTTATAGAGATGTGGGAGTATGAAGAGTTTCTGTGTAAAGTTTCTGATGGAGAACTAAAATTTCAAATCTGTCCTTTTATATTATGTTGAACAGTCCAGTCACAGATCATTTTTACAGATATCACTGCATTATAATGTACTTTTGAACCATAAATTCCACATTTATGAGCATTATTTTTACTAAATCTACTTGCGTTATTTTGCAGTGCTGGTTCACACCATTTGTACATTTTTAAGGGAGGAGCAGGTGCCCCCAGTATTGTATTTTACTTAATTCAGTGATACTCAATGTGTGGCTCTTTTGTGATGATTTGTGGCTCCTTTGTGTCTTAATTTGAAATATTATTCCCCAGAAAACCTTAAATAAAAGGAAACTTTGACCTCAGAAATTATCCATTGCAAGTCACATTAATCAGTTTGTTTCCCACACTTACACAGTTTGCTTTAATTGCCAACATTTAAATTTGTCTGTATATTTAAATTGCCCTTATTTGATTATTTTGCCACTTTAAATCAATTTTTCAGTGCTGTAGGCCCACTTTTGTCACTTCTTTTGGTCCAGTTTTTGACTCTTTTATCCTGCTTTTTACTATTTGCAATTTTTTCCCCATTTCTGCCACTTTTTGCTATTTAAGCTGCCTTTTGCCATTAAATGCCACTCCCCCCCCCAAAACTTTAGCCATTCTTTGCAGTTTTTCCCCATTCTAGCCCATTTTAGTCACTTTGCACTCATTTTTTTGTTTTTTTGGTCATGTTTTTGCTACTTTTTGACCATTTTTGCCTCCTGTCACACATTTTATGTCAATTCTCACCCACATTTTGCCACCTTCTGTCCATTTTTGCCACTTTTTCTCCTCAATTTTTTTGTCACTTTCCACCCAGTATTTGTTTTTTTAATGCTGATTTTGCCCCTTTTTACCCTTTTTGCCGCTTGTTGACCATTTTGCCCCCTTTAACTTATTTTTATTGCCACTTTAACCCATTTTTGCCACTTTTCACCACTTCGACTGTGGCTCTTGTAAAGATGTTTTTCAACAGTTTGGCTCTTTGGTTGAGCAGGTTTGAGTAACGCTGCTCTATTTGATACAAATTTCAGTCTGTTGAACAATTAATTTAGTCACTTTTGATTCAATAATGATACTAAATGCTAAGGAAAAATAAATAAAATCACATTTTTTTGGGTAGTAAGTACCCTTTTCCCCTCTGTGCTACACCCCTGCTGAGAATAGTGTTGGACTTACTACGCTGCCTTGTGGCACACCATTCTCAGCTTCATACTGGTTGGATAGTTCTGTCCCTATCCTCACCTCAATAGTTCTTCCATTGAAGAAGTCCATTACTCACTTAAATATTCTTCCTCCAGTCCCCATTAAGTGGAGCTTTATCAAGAGACCCTCTTTCAAGTGTTGAAAATGATGTTCTTTTCACTAGTCTGAATGCTCTGTTTCTGTTTCTCACTGCCTCCTCACATTTGTTGTCCCACCACTGCCTTCTTCTTTTTCTTTCCTACTTTTTAGGATAGCTTCTGTTGCAGCTGCTACAATGCTTTGTTTTATTTTGCAATCAAGCATTTCCACACTCAGTTCATCACTAACCTGGTTTAGTAGTTTATCTCCTTCTTCCATAAATATCTCCCGGTTTGCTTTTGCAAATATCCACTTTCCTCCAACACTCTCTACTCCCTGTGGAGAAGCAGTATTAATTTTGCACCACCCGGGATAATGATCACTCCCTAAAGTTCCTCTTTGATACTCTGACCAATCACATATAGTTCCAGTGCTGTTTGATACTAGAGTCAGGTCTAATGCTGATTCCTGTCCAGTATTTACATCTTGTGTAGTAATTTGTGTTTAACATGCCTTTAACACTTCTCAGAGACACTGTTTGAACATTGTGTGGTGCGTTCAAGAACATTACGATGCATTTGTTTTAATGAACAGACTTGAGAAACAGCCTAAAACGGCATTAAACAAATCCCCTGATGTAAAACATCGACTCAAACTATTGAATCTGAGGTGGGACTCTGTTCTCCCTGACTTTACTCTCAGCACCTCATTCCCTTCACAGCCTGGCTGATCTCACTAAAGTTTGCTTCTGAACTGCTTGTGAACTTTCACTTCCTCGGTCCTGGGGGCTCCCTGGTTGTGACGGGGCTTTAAGCAGCTGCTTATGTCGCTTATGCCTCGGGCCAGCTCTGTCATAACATAGAGAATGATATGATCGTATAATCATATTGATCATTTAATAGAATTATGTAACGACATCATATTTCATAATTCTCACAGCACTAATCTGTTTAAAATAAAAAACCCCAACAAAGACAGATAATAAATATATTTATGTAGTTAACAGCTTTATACAGGATGAACATCTCACAGAATTATGGCCTCATTCAGGCAGAAGTTTGTTTATTGTTCCTATTTTGCTGAACATCAGAATAAAAACAAAGAGCTCTGTGGTGATTATTGATCAGATTAAAAGAATGTGAGAGACAGCCTCAGTTATCAGCTAATAACAGATCTGTAGGCTACATAGCTGAGGATATTTACCATGATTCAATGATTGAGTTTATAAACCAAAGTAAATCCACTGATAATTAAATATCTAAAATAAAGAATGCTTTTCTTAAGGCATTTTATGACCGATTTTATACCGTCATCTAAAAGGTTTTGAAATGATTTTAAACAAGGGTCTGCTTAAGGTTTGTGCTGTGAGGTGACTCAGCTGATCATCAGTACCTGATGTTGCTCACACTGAGGCTGTGAAGTGAATGAGTTCTCATTCACTAAGTTGTGCTTCCTCTCTCTCCCTGTCTCTGCCTCACATCTTTCTTTCAGTTTCTTGCTGGGAAATGACGTGAACAGAGGAAGGACGGATACCAAATTGTGAAATGAGAAAGACCTTCTGCATTAAGATGCTGAAATTCCATGTTGTCAAACAAGAGGTAAGGCCTGCTGTCCTGGACTTTAATGTACAACCTCTAAAAAAAAGCAGTTTATCCTTGAGCCAGAGTGGATTTTTGCAAGCCAGCGTTGTAAAAAGGCCTCATGACCTTGTGCTCAGACCCTTAAATTGAATGATTTTGTTCTTGAGATAGAGTGGATCTTAGTGCAAAGTTTAACCCTCAGGCATCATTAGGGACATTTCTGTCCATTTGGGCAAAATTTTCCTCTTTCTCTTTCCCCGTTTTGGCTGTGTTAGCGCATATGGTCTATATTTTTTTTGTTTCTTTTTGCAACAAAGTTTTCCTTCGAGGCAAAATTTTGAATACAAATTTCAAATGCTCTCATAGGTCAGGGGAACAGTGTGAAACAAATTTACTACACTTTAAAGCCATTAAGGACAAAAATGTCCACTTCCAAAAAACTGCTATAAAAACTCAACAGATATATACATTTCAAAATATCTCAAAAGTTGTTGCACAACTGGTTAAGGACTTTCTGTTTTCAATCAGACTTTTTCTATCATAGATCATTTATTTTATTTATGTTTGCATAGTTAAAAAAATTACAATTGTACAGCTTTCACAAGGAAAGTACATATGAGGATTTGTGCAGGTGAGGTAAAGAAACCCGAGAGGGCTTTTAATTAGACCTCACCATGTAAACTGATCATCGTCATTTGCCAATGGTGATAAGCGTAGACATTAAAAAAGAAGAAAAACAAAACATGGAAATGAAGAGAAAGAAAAAAGAAAAAGGCAAGTATGATAGTGTAGGAAGCGAGGTAGTGCTATTTTCAAGGCATTATTCTCTCTAATGATATTTGAAGTGAAATATTTTCTACTTCCAACAGATCACACATCCTAGTATCCTGAGACACACACATCCTTAACGGTATTAGTCAAAATGCCGAATGTTAAGTCAGAGCAAGAGTAGTGCTTTCAGGGCACTCAGAACATAAGTGTATTCATAGATAAACATGTACACACTGACATAGTCATACACGCCTACAGATACATACATACACATATATGCATGCACATGTACATACCCAAAACACACCCAACTTAACAAAGAAAAGTTGAGTATGTTAGAGCATATGAGAATGCAAATTCATACTCGTCAATACCCAACCAGCAGCATTTTTTTTTTTTCATTACACTAGTATGACACTGTAGTTTTTGTTATTATTATTGTTATTTTGATTTGCAGTAGATGTTAGCTAGGGATAATAAATGCAAGAGTATAGATGGTCGATGTCTCAATTTATCAATGTATCTATTAAGCGTTTTTTGAATGCCTTCAGGGAGGATGTTGTTATTAGGAGGTGTGAGTAGGTGTCCCACAGTGCGACACCTCCATATCTAATAAAGAACTGCGCTCTAGAGGTGCAACACTGTGGGGCACGCAATTGGTTAGCTCTTCTGGTTGGGTATGAGTGGTAGCTGGAATAATCAGAAAAATATAGTTGGAAATGAGTTGGGAGGTTATGAGTCATATATTTTGGTTTGTAGATGAACGTACAGATCTGTAAAATGTTTGTTATAAATCGTTAGGATCCTGAGTTGAGAAAAAAGACGTGCTGTTGGCTGTCTGGGTGGGGAATTTGTTGCTAGTCTTACAAAAAGCTTTTGTATTAGATGTAGTTTGTTGAGATTGGGGGGGGTACTACCTCATGCTATATTGCAATAGGTGAAGTAAGGATAAACAAAACTGTAATAAAATGTTGACAAGGTGGCTCTATTAAGAAGAGGGGTAATTTTTCCGATGACTCCAACCGTTGTTGAAATTTTCTTTGTGACATAACTGATTTGTTCCTTCCAGCAACAACCCTCATCCACCATGAGGCCAAGAAAATGAACTATTGGTTCTCTTTTTAATTTTGTGATCAATAATAAAAAGGTTGCACTTATCTATGTTGTACGCTTTCCATCCGGCTAATAGGATGTAATTAGTTTTTTTATGTTAACTGATAGTTTGTTGATTTGGAACCATTTAGTGAATTTGGTGAGACTGTTATTAGCTTCTTCAATGAGTGAATCAAAGTGCTTGCTGGAAAGAACAAGTGTAGTGTCATCAGCAAATTAAATGAGAAACAGAAGGAGAGACCGAGGCAAGATCATTTATGTATAAAAGGAAGAGTAAAGGGCCAAGAATTGAACCCTGTGCTACTCCACAGGTCAATACCGATCTACTGGACTCGCAATTATTTATTGATACATATTGTTGTCTTCCAGTAATATAGTTTTTAAAACCATTTGTAGACTGTTCCATTAAATCATATTTGTGCAGTTTTGACAGTAGTATGCTATGATTTACTGTGTCAAATGCCTTGGAAAGATCTAGAAAAACTGCTATTGCATATTCATTATATTCTAGTGCAGTTGTTTGTTAATGTTAACAGAGCCATGTTTGCAGAATGATTTTTTCAGAAGCCGTATTGATGGTTGTATAATATTTTTTTTGTGGTGATGTGCTAAATTATTCTTTTATTTACTATTTTTTCAAGAATCTTGGAGAAGCATGGTAATATTGATATTGTACGGTAGTTGGTGAAGTTACTGGAACTGTCTGATTTGTGTATAGGTATGAATTAAGCTATTTTGACATCATGTGGAATAATTCCAGTTTAAAGTGATAGGGAGAAAATGAAAGCATGCGGTTCTGCAATGAATGATTTGACAGTTTTTACTAGTTTGACTGTGATGTCATCGTACCCTGGTGCTGAAGTTTGAAAACTGTCAATGATAGAGAGTACTTCATTGGAATCTGGCAGATCAAAGTGACAGAGAGTAGGAAAGTGATGAGTAGGAGAGTAGGAAATTGGTTTGTTTTTTAGATTATTGGGAAACATTTGTTGAAACAGCCTTAAAGGACTGGGTGAGTTCTAGATATGCCAGGTTTACATCCATTTTGGAGTAGACATTTTCCCATGTTAATGTAGTAATAGTATTTTTAAAGACATTAATGTTTTTATCATTATATTTTCGACAGGTTGTGTGTGTAACCTGTTTCTTGGTGGCTTGGCTGCCCATTTCTGATAGTTGAAATATTGAAAAATGATCTGATACGTCTGCATATAATGTCCATGAGATGATTGCCTCATTACATGAGTTTGTCATTATATTATCTATTAATGTAGCAGATTTATCAGTCACTCTAGAGGTATTATGTATAATAGAATAATAAAATAAGAATATAAGTTATTTAATAAGTTTTGTGTTTGTAAATTAGTTTCACTAACTAAGGATAATTTTCTGTCTAAAATGAAATATTTGGACTAATAAATCTGGTAGAGCAAAACAATTGCAGAAACAACAAAGCGGCTCTATAATTTCTGCTGAGATTGAAAAAAAAAGGTCAAACTGAGTACATGTCTGTTTATAGATACTATACTGGTTGTGCTAAATACTTTATGTAAACTACAGATTTGGTGTTTAATATTTTAAAACAGAGAATACAGGCATGTTATACATGTTCAGATGAACTAATATCTTAATTCTGATATTTAAATAAACTACAGTTGAGAAAAGTGTTAAATTTTCAATATGTTGTCATATCAAAAATTTAAGAGAACATTTTGTATCTTACCGTCTCCTTCTCCTTGCTGCTTTTGTTTGTCTAAGACAGAGAAAAGCATGTTGTAAATCAGTCATTCATAATGTTATCATCATTAAACATTAATCATGCTTAAGCAGAGTGTCACCAAAGATGGATCCTGACAGCAGAACAAACTCAAATATATTAATATGACTCATATTACATTACTGATTATATCTAATTAAATAAATTTTTTGTGTAAAAATAAAACATTTGGACAAATAAATCTGGTAGAGCAAAACTATAAAGAAAAAAAATACAAAGTGACAACAATTCTGCTGAATATTGAAAAAATAATTATAAACAGGCATACTTTGTTAACAAAATGAATAATCCACATTTGAGAACTATTTTATTTTTTAATGTTTTCTCATCAAACATTTGAAAGAACATTTTGTGTCTTACCACATCATACATATTCGTCTGTGTAAAAGACAGAGAAAAGCATGTTGTAAATCAGTCATTCATAATGTGATCATCATTAAACATTAATCATGCTTCAGCAGAGTGTCACCAAAGATGGATCCTGACAGCAGAACAAACTCAAACATCTTGATAAGACTCATATTATATTACTGGTTGTATTTAGTTAAAAGATAATTTCTCTTTAATAATATATATTTGGACTAATAAATCTGGTTGATAAAAACTATATAAAACAACAAAGCAGCTCGATATTTCCTGCTGAGTTTGAAAAAATCAACTGGTTAAACTGAATTATTGTCCGTTTATACAAACTATATTGGTTGCGCTAAGTACTTAAAGTGGACTATAGATTTGGTGTTTAATACTTGAAAACAGAATACAGGCATGTTATACATGTTAAAAATAAACTAATAACTTAATTGCAATATTTAAATAAACTACATTTGACAAATACATTTTTGTTTTAAATTGTTTTCGCATCAAACATTTAACAGAACATTTTGTATCTTACCGTATACTTCAGGTAGTTCATCTATTTGTGTGTATAAGACAAAGAAAAGCATGCTGTAAATCAGTCATTCATAATGTGATCATCATTAAACATTAATCATGCTTTAGCAGCCCAACATCAACTGATACAGTTGATGTTGGGCTGTATCAGTTTGTCCTGGAACAAATGGTAGAAAAAATCTATTGTAAGATAACTAGTGAAGGATTTTTCTCTAAATAAAACAAGATTTTTCATAGTTTAAACATGTTTCAGAATAGGTTAAATAGAATTTCATTACCTTCACCATCAGGAGGTTGATTTAGTGGTCTCATCTCTTCTTCAGTCCCTATCAAGATAAAAAAAAATAGTAATTACAAAAAACAACAAATAAATCCTGTTGTTTATAGCTATTGTAGTTAAACACCATCACCTAAAACAGCAAATTGGAAAACAAAGTGAAAACTATGAACATATATCACAAATCTATGTTGTCAACATTTTTACTGTGGTTATGGTTTTTATCGCTAAGAAGAAGGTAGCTCAATAAAGTGACTCTACAATTTCTGCTGATATTAAAGAAAAAATACACAGGCATGTTAAAAAATGAATAAGCCACATTTGAGAACTATGTTTAATTTTCAATATGTTTTCTTATCAAACATTTAAGAGAAAATTTTCTTTCTTACCTTGTAGCTCATGTCGCCGCTTTACTGTGTTTAAGACAAAAAAAAGCATGTTGTAAATCAGTCATTCATAATGTGATCATCATTAAACATTAATCATGCTTAAGCAGAGAGTCACCAAAGATGGATCCTGACAGCAGAACAAACTCAAACCTCTTAATCAGACTTACATTAATGACTGCATTTAATTAAGGATAATTTTGTTTAAATTTAAATATTGGATTTAAAAATCTGGTTGAGGAAAACTGCTGAAAAAAACAACAAAGTGACGCTACAATTTCTGCTTGAAGAAAAATGATTTAATACATCTTAAAAAGTGAATAATTTGTATATTGAACTATGTTTAAATATAGTGTTTTATCAACATTTAAAAGAACATTTTGTTTCTTACCGTCTAGTTCTTTTTGCATTTTTTCTGTATATAAGAGACAGAAAAGCATGTCGTAAATCAGTCATTAAAAACAAATGCTTCCTTGTTTCTGCACAAGCATTTGTTCAAATGCTCTGATGGTGTGAGCCACATAAACTAGTGAAATGTTATTGTTTTGTCCTCTATTTCTAAAATTTATTTCTGGGTGTTTTATGCCATTATTTAGAGAGGAGGACAGTGGATAGAGTTGGAAACAGGAATGAGAAAGTGATGATTATTTTCAAACTATTTTTGGGGGCTTTTACTTGTGTTTGGGAAGAGAATGAATCAACTGCAACACACCAAAGACAAAACATTATTCTTTCAGTCATTAGAAACTGTGAGAGAAATACCAGAGAATGACAAGTATGTTAAATATTACTTACTAGAGTCCTTGTTGGTATCTGGAGGTCCAGATGTCTGCAGGTCAGGAACCACTACAGATGTGAGCTCTATAAATTGATGAAACATAAAAGTACATTGATTTTTAAGATAAAATAGTGACCCTGTTTTATTCTTTTGGATAACATACGGTTGAACTCACCAGTTTCCTGGTTGATGTTAGAGGCTGCAGCTGCCGGGCTCTGGTTGGAAGTTTCTGGAGTCACTGACTCAGTCTCTATTAAATAAAACAACACAATAACAAGAAAGAATTTTAATACACCTTTAACACCTGAAGCCACGATGTCTGTCCCACCCCAGCCTGGATGACAAAAGCTAAATGTCTTAACTGGATGTTAGAACTAGCTTCAAGCTTAAAAAGCTTAAAGTAGTAAATAACTTTAAAATAATGCAGAGAAGGGCATTTCCTTCTTAGATTAAGAGGAGCTGACACATTTGAGTAGAAGTGCCTTAAATGACGTACTGAACTTGGGTAAACATATTAAGCTGTCTCCCAGAACAGGAAACTCTTCCATGTTTGTTCCAAACTGTTTAGGGTAAAACTCTCATGGTTAGGATTTTAAAAGTAACTAAACTAAACTAACTGAAACCCCCTTGGCTGATTTTCTACTGTCAGTCTTCTGTAACTATTTTGAACACCACTTTGTTTTTATGTTCGGTTTAAGAACATTTTACACACCAGCTCCATTGCTGAGATGTTGGGTAGTGTCAGTTTGTCCTGAAACAAATGGTAGAAAAAATCCATTGTAAGATAACTGGTGAAGGATTTTGCTCTAAATCAAGCAAGTTTTATCATAGTTTAAACATGTTTCAGAATAGGTTAAATAGCATTTCATTACCTTCACCATCAGGAGGTTGATTTAGTGGTCTCATCTCTTCTTCAGTCCCTATCAAGAAAAAAAAACCCAAATAATTACAAAACAATAAATAAATGCTGTTTTTAACTATTGTAGTAAAACACCATCACCTAAAACAGATAATTGGAAAACAAAATGATAACTATGAACATAAATCATAAATCTATGTTGTCAACATTTTTTATTGTGGTTATGGTTTTTAGAGTTAAGAAGAAGTTAGCTCAATAAAGTGACTCTATAATTTCTGCTGAAATTGAAGAAAAAATACACAGGCATGTTAAAAAATGAATAATCCACATTTGAGAACTATGTTTATTTTCAATATGTTTTCTTATCAAACATTTTAGAGAACATTTTGTATCTTACCTTTTCTTTCTCCAAAATGCTTTACTGTGTATAAGACAGAGAAAGAAAAGCATGTTGTAAATCAGTCATTCATAATGTGATCATCATTAAACATTAATCATGCTTAAGCAGAGAGTCACCAAAGATGGATCCTGACAGCAGAACAAACTCAAACCTCTTAATCAGACTTATATTACATTATTGACTGAATTTTATTTAGGATAATTTTGTGTAAAATTGTGACACTACAATTACTGCTGAAATTTGAAAAAATAATAAAAAAACAGGCATGGTTTGCATGTCAACAAAATGAATAATCCACATTTGAGAGCTATGTTTATTTTTAAATATGTATTCTTATCAAACATTTAAGAGAACATTTTGTATCTTACCGCCTAGTTCTGTTAGCCGCGTTGACTTGTCTAAGACAGAGAAAAGCATGTTATAAATCAGTCATTCATAATGTGATCATCATTAAACATTAATCATGCTTAAGCAGAGTGTCACCAAAGATGGATCCTGACAGCAGAACAAACTCAAACATCGTCATATGACTCATATTACATTAAAATTAAATTAAATTAAATATTTGTTTTCATAAATCTGGGAGATCAAAACCATTGAAGAAACAAAAAGATGACGCTACAACTTCTGCTGAAATTTGAAAAAAATAAAAAACAGGCATGCTTTGCACGTTCATGAAATGAATAATACACACTAGGGAACTATGTTCATTTTTCAATATGTTTACTAATCAAACTTTTAAAAGAACATTTTGTATCTTACCGCCTAGTTCTTGTAGCTGCTTTAACATTTCTAAGATAGAAAAAACATGTAAATCAGTCATTCATAATGTGATCATCATTAAACATTAATCATGCTTAAGCAGAGTGTCACCAAAGATGGATCCTGACAGCAGAACAAACTCAAACATCTTAATCAGACTTATATCACATTACTGATTATATTTAATTCTGTAGAAAATTAAATATTTGTTTTCATAAGTCTGGTAGAGCAAAACTTTTGAAAAACAACAAAGTGACAGTATAATTTCTGCTGAAATTTGGAAAAACTATAAAAAACAGGCATGTTAACAAAATGAATAATCCACATTTGAGAACTATGTTTATTTTTAAATATGTTTTATTATCAACCATTTAAGAGAACATTTTGTATCTTACCTTTTCGATCATGACGCGGCTTTACTGTGTATTGGACAAAGAAAAGCATGTTGTAAATCAGTCATTCATAATGTGATCATCATGTAACGGTTAATGCCTGACAACTTCACAAAGGCAAATGTCCTCTGCTGCGCGTCTGACGGTTCACACCTCCACGTCGTCCATTAATTCCTGATAATTGGGACACCTCGAAGGGCATTAACCGACTTATACCATGGTCACTTGCCAATGAAAATGATTAATAAAACTACTAATTTATAATTTCATATGTGATCAAAATAGAAAGTTTTACAAAAACAACAACTTCTTTTCCCTAGCAACGCCTGGTGGCTTGACTAATAACTGGAATAGCCAATCCCATAACATTCTTAGGGAATGTAAACGTGATTCACTACTCCAGTAAATAGGCGGGCCATAGATACAAAGTCACAACGGAACAAAAAAACTAGTCCGCTCAGCACACTTTCTGAATTTATCAATGAAAAGACATGAAGACGAGTGAGATGGAGAGTCATGTGATCAGACTATAAACCTGTAAGTTCACATGAACAGTCATCTAATAAAAATCTTAGTTTTAGCAGACCAGCTGTTTGAATACACAGAATAATTCCTCCTTCAGCACGACGAGGTCACAGACGTGAAACAGAGCTGTCCACGCCCTGCAGGTGCTGACTCTCTGTCAGACACGTCAATATTTATCAGATATTATCATGCTGGTTTATCAGAAGCATTTCCTTTTGGCTCTACAAAGAAATAATGGCTGTTATTGTTATTGTCCACTAGGATCAAATGTCCCGGTGTCACTTTTATTAACAGCAATCTGATCATTGTCAACATGGACATGGAAAATTAATAAAAATAAACTACATATTTGTGGGGAAGACACTATTAAACAATAAAGCTCCTTAAATAAAATTTAAAAAATTAAATGCTATTTCCCCACCAGACTCAGCATTGAAATAGATGATTTTGTGGCCAGTAAGCCTATTAGTGTTAGTGATTCATAGTCCCAGTATTCCTGACTTTCTCTTCATGATTCCCTACATCCTCCACTGTCCTGTCCTCTCCAAATAAAGGCAACAAGCCCTTAAATAAATCTTTTTTAAAAACTATGAAATAACAGCATAAGAAATAAAACAAAAATATATACTGTACATAAGAGGTAAAAAAGGCTCTTTGATTAAAAAAGAAATATAAAATGCAGTGAGTTTAATAGTTGTTTTTTGTTACCAAATGTAGAGAATCATCAGCCCCTCTCCTCACTGACACACTGAGTCTCTGCTCCGTCTGTGAGCTGACTTTGCTGTTGTATATCCAGGCTTTTTGTCTGTCTCAGTGAATCGGCTGTTCTTTAAGCAAAACTACAGCCCTTGATCCTTTGACCAACAGTCTGTTCAGTCATTTTGAATACTGATATTGAACATTGTTAGTGCTGATGTCTCGTTCAGCGGCAGTACGAACAGGTGTCAGTGGAGCATCAAACTCCTTGGTGGAGGAGGTGCTGCGCTCGCGCGCTGCGCCACTGTCCAGGAGAGGTGAACGATTTAATCTCCGGTTTCCCTCTCAAGAATGGCAGGTGAATTCACCTGATGTCGCGTACATATAAAAACGTCACAGTCAACATTGGGAAGAGCACCGTGCGCCACATAGCCTAATGCAAGATGGATCCTGACAGCAGAACAAACTCAAATATCTAAATATGACTCAAATTACATTACTGATTGTATTTAATTAAGGGTAACATTTTTGTGTAAAATCAAATATTTATTTTTATAAATATTGTAGAGCAAAACCATTTAAAAAGAACTGACGCTACAATTTCTGCTGGAAAAAAATGAATTGATACATGTTAAAAAGTCAATAATCTATATATTGAACTATGTTTCAATATACGTTTTTATCAAACATTTAAGAGAATATTTGTATCTTACCATTGTTTTCTCGTTGCATTCCTTCTGTACATTAGAAAAAAAGCATGTTGTAAATCAGTCATTCATAATGTGATCATCATTAAACATTAATCATGCTTAAGCAGAGTGTCACCAAAGATGGATCCTGACAGCAGAACAAACTCAAACATCTTAGTATGACTCATATTACATTACTAATTGTATTTAATTAATGATAATGTTCTTTGTAAAATCAAATAGTGGGATTCAAAAATCTGGTAGAGCAAAAATATTGAAAGAAAAAACTAAGTGATGCTACAATTTCTGCTAAAAAATAAAAAAAAAATAATAAAAAAACAAGCATGTTTTGCATGTCAACAAAATGAATAATCAACATTTGAGAACTATGTTTACTTTTAAATATTTTATTTATCAAACATTTATGAGAACATTTTGTATCTTACCGCATGCTTCTCTTTTGCATCTCCCTGCAAATAGTTCTCTTAGCTGCTTTACAGTGTCTGAGAGAGAGAAAAGCATGTCGTAAATCAGTCATTCATAATGTGATCATCATTAAACATTAATCATGATCAAGCAGAGTGTCACCAAAGATGGATCCTGACAGCAGAACAAACTCAAACATCTTCATAAGACTCATATTACATTACTGATTGTATTTAATTTAGGATAATTTTGTACAAAATTTAATATTTGGTTTCATAAATCTGATAGAGCAAAACTATTAAAGAAACAAAAAAGTGACGCTACAATTTCCGCTGAAATTTGAAAAAAAAAAAATAAATAAATAAAAAACAGGCATGGTTTGCATGTTAATGAAATGAATAATACACACTAGGGAACTATGTTTATTTTTCAATGTGATATCTTATCAAACATTTAAGGGAGCATTTTATATCTTACCACCTATTTCTGTTGCCAGCTTTAACATGCCTAAGACAGAGAAAAGCATGTTGTAAATCAGTCATTCATAATGTGATCATCATTAAACATTAATCATGCTTAAGCAGAGAGTCACCAAAGATGGATCCTGACAGCAGAACAAACTCAAACATCTTCTTATGACATCAATAAAGTCACTGATTTTATTTAATTAACATTTTTTTATGTTGAATATAAAATATTTACACTAATTAATCTGGTAGAGTAAAACTATTTAAAACAACAAAGCCGCTCTATAATTTCCCCAGAAATAAAAAAAGAAATCAACTGATCAAACTGAATTATTGTCAGTTTATAGATTCTATATTGGTTGTGCTAAATACATGTTAAAAATTAACTATATTTGGAATCTACATAAACCTTAATTGAAAAATATGCTTTATTTCTCAATATGTTGTCTTTTCACATGCTTAAAAGAACATTCAGTTTCTTACCCTCTTCTACTGTATCTGTGTCTAAGACAGAGAAAAGCATGTTGTAAATCAGTCATTCATAATGTGATCATCATTAAACATTAATCATGCTTAAGCAGAGTGTCACCAAAGATGGATCCTGACAGCAGAACAAACTCAAACATCATAATCAGACTTATATTACATTACTGACTGTATTTAATTAAGGATATTTTTGTGTAAAATTGTGACGCTACAATTACTGCTGAAATTTGAAAAAAATAATAAAACAGGCATGCTTTGCATGTTAAAAAATGAATTATCCACATTTGAGAACTACGTTTATTTTTTAATATGTTTTCTAATCAAACATTTGAGAGAACATTTTGTATCTTACCACCTGGTTCTTGTAGCCCCTTTAACATGTCTAAAACAGAAAAAAAACATGTTGTAAATCAGTCATTCATAATGTGATCATCATTAAACATTAATCGTGCTTAAGCAGAGCGTCACCAAAGATGGATCCTGACAGCAGAACAAACTCAAACATCTTAATATTACTCATATTCCTTATCTGATTGTTTTAATTTTAGGATAATTTTGTATAAAATTAAATATTTGGTTTTAAAAAATCTGGTAGAGCAAAACTATTAAAAAAAACAAAAACATGATGCTACAATTTCTGCTGAATTAAAAAAAAAAAAATAAATAAAAAACAGGCATGCTTCGCATTGCATGTTAATGAAAGTTATAATCCACATTTGAGAGTAATGTTTATATTTCAATATGTTTTCTTATCAACAATTTAAAAGAATATTTTGTATCTTACCGTATACATCAGTTGTGCTTTCTTTTTATTGTGTATAAGACAGAGAAAAGCATGTTGTAAATCAGTCATTCATAATGTGATCATCATTAAACATTAATCATGCTTAAGCAGAGTGTCACCAAAGATGGATCCTGACAGCAGAACAAACTCAAACATCTTCATATGACTTATATCACATCACTGATTGTATTTAATTTAGGATACTTTGTGTAAAATTAAAAATTTGTTTTCATAAATCTGGTAGAGCAAAACTTTTAAAAAACAAAGTAACGATACAATTTCCGCTGAAATTTGAAAAGTTAGCAGTAAAGAGGCATGCACTTCATGTTAACAAAATGATTAATTCACAGTGAGAACTGTTTATTTTTCAATACGTTTACTTATCAAACATTTAAAAGAACATTTTGTATCTTACCGCCTAGTTCTTGTAGCTGCTTTAACATGTCTAAGATAGAAAAAGCATGTTGTAAATTAGTCATTCATAATGTGATCATCATTAAACATTAATCATGCTTAAGCAGAGTGTCACCAAAGATGGATCCTGACAGCAGAACAAACTCAAACATCTTCATATGTCTTCTATAAAATCACTAATTGTATTTAATTAAGATTTTTTTTATGTTTAATATAAAACATTTGGATTAATACATTTGTTAGAGTAAAACTATTTAAAACAACAAAGCAGCTCTATAATTTCCCAGAAGCAAAAAAAGAAATCAACTGATCAAACTGAATTATTGTCTGTTTATAGATACTA
Organism: Cheilinus undulatus; assembly: GCF_018320785.1. Lineage (NCBI taxonomy): Eukaryota > Metazoa > Chordata > Actinopteri > Labriformes > Labridae > Cheilinus > Cheilinus undulatus. Next base: position 108,868 of record NW_024571693.1, read on the forward strand.
TATTGGTTGCGCTAAATATATGTTAGAAATTAACTAATATTTGAAATCTACAGAAACATCATTTAAGAAATATGTTTTTCAATATGTTGTCTTTTCACATGCTTTAAAGAACATTTAGTTTCTTACCCTCTTCTACTGCAGCTGTGTCTAAGACAGAGAAAAGCATGTTGTAAATCAGTCATTCATAATGTGATCATCATTAAACATTAATCATGCTTAAGCAGAGTGTCACCAAAGATGGATCCTGACAGCAGAACAAACTCAAACATCTTCATATGTCTCATATTACATTACTGATTGAATTCAATTAAGGATCATTTTGTGTAAAATTGTGACACTACAATTACTGCTGAAATTTGAAAAAAAAATAAAAAAAAAACAGGCATGCTTTGCATGTTAACAAAATGAATAATCCACATTTGAGAACTATGTTTATTTTTCAATATGTTTTCTCATCAAAAATCATTTTTTATCTTACCTCTTAGTTCTGTGAGCCGCTTTGACATGTCTAAGACAGAGAAAAGCATGTTGTAAATCAGTCATTCATAATGTGATCATCATTAAACATTAATCATGCTTAAGCAGAGTGTCACCAAAGATGGATCCTGACAGCAGAACAAACTCAAACATCTTCATAAGACTTACATTACTGATTGTATTCAATTAAGGATAATTTTGTATAAAATTAAATATTTGTTTTCATAAATCTGGTAGAGCAAAACTATTGAAGAAACAACAAAGTGAAGCTACAACTTCTGTTGGAAATTGAAAAAATAACTAAATAAATAAAAAAATAGGCATGCTTGGCATGTTAATGAAATGAATAATACATATTTGAGAACTATGTTTATTTTTAAATATGATATCAGACATTTAAGAGAACATTTTGTGTCTTACCTTCTAATTTCAGCATTATTTTTTCTAAGACAGAGAAAAGCATGTTGTAAATTAGTCATTCATAATGTGATCATCATTAAACATTAATCATGCTTAAGCAGAGTGTCACCAAAGATGGATCCTGACAGCAGAACAAACTCAAACATCTTCATAAGACTTACATTACTGATTGTATTAAATTAAGGATAATTTTGTATAAAATTAAATATTTGTTTTCATAAATCTGGTAGAGCAAA